>NW_026776922.1:0-116043 GCF_030936135.1 Gavia stellata
TGTGTTGAGCTCTGGCCAGATTGAGCAGGAGAGGCTGTGTACGTTGGAAGTTTTAGTAGGCTAAACAAGTTCAGAGCCCAAGTGTTTGTGGTTCGTTTGAGAGGTTACCAGTGGGAGATGAGGACCAGCAAGAGCTTTCAGGGCTGGCACCTTTAGTGTAGGAGCAATCCCAGGACGTTCGCAATTTCGGTGTTGAATTTTAGCCAGATTGAGCAGGAGAGGCTGTGTACGTTGGAAGTTTTAGTAGGCTAAACAAGTTCGTAGCCCAAGTGTTTGTGGTTTGTTTGAGAGGTTACCAGTGGGAGATGAGGACCAGCAAGAGCTTTCAGGGCTGGCACCTTTAGTGTAGGAGCAATCCCTGGACGTTCGCAATTTCGGTGTTGAGCTCTGGCCAGATTGAGCAGGAGAGGCTGTGTACGTTGGAAGTTTTAGTAGGCTAAACAAGTTCAGAGCCCAAGTGTTTGTGGTTCGTTTGAGAGGTTACCAGTGGGAGATGAGGACCAGCAAGAGCTTTCAGGGCTGGCACCTTTAGTGTAGGAGCAATCGCTGGACGTTCGCAATTTCGGTGTTGAGCTCTGGCCAGATTGAGCAGGAGAGGCAGTGTACGTTGGAAGTTTTAGTAGGCTAAACAAGTTCAGAGGCCAAGTGTTTGTGGTTCGTTTGAGAGGTTACCAGTGGGAGATGAGGACCAGCAAGAGCTTTCAGGGCTGGCACCTTTAGTGTAGGAGCAATCGTTGGACATTCGCAATTTCAGTGTTGAATTTTGGCCAGATTGAGCAGGAGAGGCTGTGTACGTTGGAAGTTTTAGTAGCCTAAACAAGTTCAGAGCCCAAGTGTTTGTGGTTTGTTTGAGAGGTTACCAGTGGGAGATGAGGACCAGCAAGAGCTTTCAGGGCTGGCACCTTTTGTGTAGGAGCAATCCCTGGACGTTCGCAATTTCGGTGTTGAATTTTGGCCAGATTGAGCAGGAGAGGCTGTGTACGTTGGAAGTTTTATTGGCTAAACAAGTTCAGAGGCCAAGTGTTTGTGGTTCGTTTGAGAGGTTACCAGTGGGAGATGAGGACCAGCAAGAGCTTTCAGGGCTGGCACCTTTAGTGTAGGAGCAATCGCTGGACATTCGCAATTTCGGTGTTGATCTCTGGCCAGTTTGAGCAGGAGAGGCTGTGTACGTTGGAAGTTTTAGTAGGCTAAACAAGTTCAGAGCCCAAGTGTTTGTGGTTCGTTTGAGAGTTTACTAGTGGGAGATGAGGACCAGCAAGAGCTTTCAGGGCTGGCACCTTTAGTGTAGGAGCAATCGCTGGACGTTCGCAATGTCGGTGTTGAGCTCTGGCCAGATTGAGCAGGAGAGGCTGTGTACGTTGGAAGTTTTAGTAGGCTAAACAAGTTCAGAGCCCAAGTGTTTGTGGTTCGTTTGAGAGGTTACCAGTGGGAGATGAGGACCAGCAAGAGGTTTCAGGGCTGGCACGTTTAGTGTACGAGCAATCCCTGGACGTTCGCAATGTCGGTGTTGAGCTCTGGCCAGATTGAGCAGGAGAGGCTGTGTACGTTGGAAGTTTTAGTAGGCTAAACAAGTTCAGAGGCCAAGTGTTTGTGGTTCATTTGAGAGGTTACCAGTGGGAGATGAGGACCAGCAAGAGCTTTCAGGGTTGGCACCTTTAGTGTAGGAGCAATCGCTGGACGTTCGCAATTTCGGTGTTGAGCTCTGGCCAGATTGAGCAGGAGAGGCTGTGTACGTTGGAAGTTTTAGTAGGCTAAACAAGTTCAGAGCCCAAGTGTTTGTGGTTCGTTTGAGAGGTTACCAGTGGGAGATGAGGACCAGCAAGAGCTTTCAGGGCTGGCACCTTTAGTGTAGGAGCAATCGCAGGACGTTCGCAATTTCGGTGTTGAGCTCTGGCCAGATTGAGCAGGAGAGGCTGTGTACGTTGGAAGTTTTAGTAGGCTAAACAAGTTCAGAGCCCAAGTGTTTGTGGTTCGTTTGAGAGCTTACCAGTGGGAGATGAGGACCAGCAAGAGCTTTCAGGGCTGGCACCTTTAGTGTAGGAGCAATCGCTGGACGTTCGCAATTTCGGTGTTGAGCTCTGGCCAGATTGAGCAGGAGAGGCTGTGTACGTTGGAAGTTTTAGTAGGCTAAACAAGTTCAGAGCCCAAGTGTTTGTGGTTCGTTTGAGAGGTTACCAGTGGGAGATGAGGACCAGCAAGAGCTTTCAGGGCTGGCACCTTTAGTGTAGGAGCAATCGCTGGACATTCGCAATTTCGGTGTTGAGCTCTGGCCAGATTGAGCAGGAGAGGCTGTGTACGTTGGAAGTTTTAGTAGGCTAAACAAGTTCAGAGCCCAAGTGTTTGTGGTTCGTTTGAGAGGTTACCAGTGGGAGATGAGGACCAGCAAGAGCTTTCAGGGCTGGCACCTTTAGTGTAGGAGCAATCCCTGGACGTTCGCAATTTCGGTGTTGAGCTCTGGCCAGATTGAGCAGGAGAGGCTGTGTACGTTGGAAGTTTTAGTAGGCTAAACAAGTTCAGAGCCCAAGTGTTTGTGGTTCGTTTGAGAGGTTACCAGTGGGAGATGAGGACCAGCAAGAGCTTTCAGGGCTGGCACCTTTAGTGTAGGAGCAATCGCTGGACGTTCGCAATTTCGGTGTTGAGCTCTGGCCAGATTGAGCAGGAGAGGCAGTGTACGTTGGAAGTTTTAGTAGGCTAAACAAGTTCAGAGCCCAAGTGTTTGTGGTTCGTTTGAGAGGTTCCCAGTGGGAGATGAGGACCAGCAAGAGCTTTCAGGGCTGGCACCTTTAGTGTAGGAGCAATCCCTGGACGTTCGCAATGTCGGTGTTGAGCTCTGGCCAGATTGAGCAGGAGAGGCTGTGTACGTTGGAAGTTTTAGTAGGCTAAACAAGTTCAGAGCCCAAGTGTTTGTGGTTCGTTTGAGAGGTTACCAGTGGGAGATGAGGACCAGTCAAGAGCTTTCAGGGCTGGCACCTTTAGTGTAGGAGCAATCCCTGGACGTTCGCAATTTCGGTGTTGAGCTCTGGCCAGATTGAGCAGGAGAGGCTGTGTACGTTGGAAGTTTTAGTAGGCTAAACAAGTTCAGAGGCCAAGTGTTTGTGGTTCGTTTGAGAGCTTACCAGTGGGAGATGAGGACCAGCAAGAGCTTTCAGGGCTGGCACCTTTAGTGTAGGAGCAATCGCTGGACGTTCGCAATTTCGGTGTTGAGCTCTGGCCAGATTGAGCAGGAGAGGCTGTGTACGTTGGAAGTTTTAGTAGGCTAAACAAGTTCAGAGCCCAAGTGTTTGTGGTTCGTTTGAGAGGTTACCAGTGGGAGATGGGGACCAGCAAGAGCTTTCAGGGCTGGCACATTTAGTGTAGGAGCAATCGCTGGACATTCGCAATTTCGGTGTTGAGCTCTGGCCAGATTGAGCAGGAGAGGCTGTGTACGTTGGAAGTTTTAGTAGGCTAAACAAGTTCAGAGGCCAAGTGTTTGTGGTTCGTTTTAGAGGTTACCAGTGGGAGATGAGGACCAGCAAGAGCTTTCAGGGCTGGCACCTTTAGTGTAGGAGCAATCCCTGGACGTTCGCAATTTCGGTGTTGAGCTCTGGCCAGATTGAGCAGGAGAGGCTGTGTACGTTGGAAGTTTTAGTAGGCTAAACAAGTTCAGAGCCCAAGTGTTTGTGGTTCGTTTGAGAGGTTACCAGTGGGAGATGAGGACCAGCAAGAGCTTTCAGGGCTGGCACCTTTAGTGTAGGAGCAATCGCTGGACGTTCGCAATTTCGGTGTTGAGCTCTGGCCAGATTGAGCAGGAGAGGCAGTGTACGTTGGAAGTTTTAGTAGGCTAAACAAGTTCAGAGCCCAAGTGTTTGTGGTTCGTTTGAGAGGTTCCCAGTGGGAGATGAGGACCAGCAAGAGCTTTCAGGGCTGGCACCTTTAGTGTAGGAGCAATCCCTGGACGTTCGCAATGTCGGTGTTGAGCTCTGGCCAGATTGAGCAGGAGAGGCTGTGTACGTTGGAAGTTTTAGTAGGCTAAACAAGTTCAGAGCCCAAGTGTTTGTGGTTCGTTTGAGAGGTTACCAGTGGGAGATGAGGACCAGTCAAGAGCTTTCAGGGCTGGCACCTTTAGTGTAGGAGCAATCCCTGGACGTTCGCAATTTCGGTGTTGAGCTCTGGCCAGATTGAGCAGGAGAGGCTGTGTACGTTGGAAGTTTTAGTAGGCTAAACAAGTTCAGAGGCCAAGTGTTTGTGGTTCGTTTGAGAGCTTACCAGTGGGAGATGAGGACCAGCAAGAGCTTTCAGGGCTGGCACCTTTAGTGTAGGAGCAATCGCTGGACGTTCGCAATTTCGGTGTTGAGCTCTGGCCAGATTGAGCAGGAGAGGCTGTGTACGTTGGAAGTTTTAGTAGGCTAAACAAGTTCAGAGCCCAAGTGTTTGTGGTTCGTTTGAGAGGTTACCAGTGGGAGATGAGGACCAGCAAGAGCTTTCAGGGCTGGCACCTTTAGTGTAGGAGCAATCGCTGGACGTTCGCAATTTCGGTGTTGAGCTCTGGCCAGATTGAGCAGGAGAGGCTGTGTACGTTGGAAGTTTTAGTAGGCTAAACAAGTTCAGAGCCCAAGTGTTTGTGGTTCGTTTGAGAGGTTACCAGTGGGAGATGAGGACCAGCAAGAGCTTTCAGGGCTGGCACCTTTAGTGTAGGAGCAATCGCTGGACGTTCGCAATTTCGGTGTTGAGCTCTGGCCAGATTGAGCAGGAGAGGCTGTGTACGTTCGAAGTTTTAGTAGGCTAAACAAGTTCAGAGCCCAAGTGTTTGTGGTTCGTTTGAGAGGTTACCAGTGGGAGATGAGGACCAGTCAAGAGCTTTCAGGGCTGGCACCTTTAGTGTAGGAGCAATCGCTGGACGTTCGCAATTTCGGTGTTGAGCTCTGGCCAGATTGAGCAGGAGAGGCTGTGTACGTTGGAAGTTTTAGTAGGCTAAACAAGTTCAGAGCCCAAGTGTTTGTGGTTCCTTTGAGAGGTTACCAGTGGGAGATGAGGACCAGCAAGAGCTTTCAGGGCTGGCACCTTTAGTGTAGGAGCAACCGCTGGATGTTCGCAATTTCGGTCTTGAGCTCTGGCCAGATTGAGCAGGAGAGGCTGTGTATGTTGGAAGTTTTTAGTAGGCTAAACAAGTTCAGAGGCCAAGTGTTTGTGGTTCGTTTGAGAGGTTCCCAGTGGGAGATGAGGACCAGCAAGAGCTTTCAGGGCTGGCACCTTTAGTGTAGGAGCAATCCCTGGACGTTCGCAATTTCGGTGTTGAGCTCTGGCCAGGTTGAGCAGGAGAGGCTGTGTACGTTGGAAGTTTTAGTAGGCTAAACAAGTTCAGAGGCCAAGTGTTTGTGGTTCGTTTGAGAGGTTACCAGTGGGAGATGAGGACCAGCAAGAGCTTTCAGGGCTGGCACCTTTAGTGTAGGAGCAATCGCTGGACGTTCGCATTTTCGGTGTTGAGCTCTGGCCAGATTGAGCAGGAGAGGCTGTGTACGTTGGAAGTTTTAGTAGGCTAAACAAGTTCAGAGCCCAAGTGTTTGTGGTTCGTTTGAGAGGTTACCAGTGGGAGATGAGGACCAGCAAGAGCTTTCAGGGCTGGCACCTTTAGTGTAGGAGCAATCCCTGGACGTTCGCAATTTCGGTGTTGAGCTCTGGCCAGATTGAGCAGGAGAGGCTGTGTACGTTGGAAGTTTTAGTAGGCTAAACAAGTTCAGAGCCCAAGTGTTTGTGGTTCGTTTTAGAGGTTACCAGTGGGAGATGAGGACCAGCAAGAGCTTTCAGGGCTGGCACCTTTAGTGTAGGAGCAATCGCAGGACGTTCGCAATTTCGGTGTTGAGCTCTGGCCAGATTGAGCAGGAGAGGCTGTGTACGTTGGAAGTTTTAGTAGGCTAAACAAGTTCAGAGCCCAAGTGTTTGTGGTTCCTTTTAGAGGTTACCAGTGGGAGATGAGGACCAGCAAGAGCTTTCAGGGCTGGCACCTTTAGTGTAGGAGCAATCCCTGGATGTTCGCAATTTCGGTGTTGAGCTCTGGCCAGATTGAGCAGGAGAGGCAGTGTACGTTGGAAGTTTTAGTAGGCTAAACAAGTTCAGAGGCCACGGGTTTGTGGTTCATTTTAGAGGTTACCAGTGGGAGATGAGTACCAGCAAGAGCTTTCAGGGCTGGCACCTTTAGTGTAGGAGCAATCACTGGACGTTCGCAATTTCGGTGTTGAGCTCTGGCCGGATTGAGAAGGAGAGGCTGTGTACGTTGGAAGTTTTAGTAGGCTAAACAAGTTCAGAGGCCAAGTGTTTGTGGTTCGTTTGAGAGGTTACCAGTGGGAGATGAGGAGCAGCAAGAGCTTTCAGGGCTGGCACCTTTAGTGTAGGAGCAATCGCTGGACGTTCACAATTTCAGTGTTGAATTTTGGCCAGATTGAGCAGGAGAGTCTGTGTACGTTGGAAGTTTTAGTAGGCTAAACAAGATCAGAGGCCAAGTGTTTGTGGTTCCTTTTAGAGGTTACCAGAGGGAGATGAGGACCAGCAAGAGCTTTCTGGGCTGGCACCTTTAGTGTAGGAGCAATCGCTGGACGTTCGCAATGTCGGTGTTGAGCTCTGGCCAGATTGAGCAGGAGAGGCTGTGTACGTTGGAAGTTTTATTGGCTAAACAAGTTCAAAGCCCAAGTGTTTGTGGTTCGTTTGAGAGGTTACCAGTGGGAGATGAGGACCAGCAAGAGCTTTCAGGGCTGGCACCTTTAGTGTAGGAGCAATCGCAGGACGTTCGCAATGTCGGTGTTGAGCTCTGGCCAGATTGAGCAGGAGAGGCTGTGTACGTTGGAAGTTTTAGTAGGCTAAACAAGTTCAGAGGCCAAGTGTTTGTGGTTCGTTTGAGAGGTTACCAGTGGGAGATGAGGACCAGCATAGGCTTTCAGGGCTGGCACCTTTAGTGTAGGAGCAATCGCTGGACGTTCGCAATTTCGGTGTTGAGCTCTGGCCAGATTGAGCAGGAGAGGCTGTGTACGTTGGAAGTTTTAGTAGGCTAAACAAGCTCAGAGCCCAAGTGTTTGTGGTTCGTTTGAGAGGTTACTAGTGGGAGATGAGGACCAGCAAGAGCTTTCAGGGCTGGCACCTTTAGTGTAGGAGCAATCGCTGGACGTTCGCAATTTCGGTGTTTAGCTCTGGCCAGATTGAGCAGGAGAGGCTGTGTACGTTGGAAGTTTTAGTAGGCTAAACAAGTTCAGAGCCCAAGTGTTTGTGGTTCGTTTGAGAGGTTACGAGTGGGAGATGAGGACCAGCAAGAGCTTTCAGGGCTGGCACCTTTAGTGTAGGAGCAATCCCTGGACGTTCGCAATGTCGGTGTTGAGCTCTGGCCAGATTGAGCAGGAGAGGCTGTGTACGTTGGAAGTTTTAGTAGGCTAAACAAGTTCAGAGCCCATGTGTTTGTGGTTCGTTTTAGAGGTTACCAGTGGGAGATGAGGACCAGCAAGAGCTTTCAGGGCTGGCACCTTTAGTGTAGGAGCAATCGCTGGACGTTCGCAATTTCGGTGTTGAGCTCTGGCCAGATTGAGCAGGAGAGGCTGTGTACGTTGGAAGTTTTAGTAGGCTAAACAAGTTCAGAGCCCAAGTGTTTGTGGTTTGTTTGAGAGGTTACCAGTGGGAGATGAGGACCAGCGAGAGCTTTCAGGGCTGGCACCTTTAGTGTAGGAGCAACCGCTGGATGTTCGCAATTTCGGTGTTGAGCTCTGGCCAGATTGAGCAGGAGAGGCTGTGTATGTTGGAAGTTTTAGTAGGCTAAACAAGTTCAGAGGCCAAGTGTTTGTGGTTCGTTTGAGAGGTTCCCAGTGGGAGATGAGGACCAGCAAGAGCTTTCAGGGCTGGCACCTTTAGTGTAGGAGCAATCGCTGGACGTTCGCAATTTCGGTGTTGAGCTCTGGCCAGTTTGAGCAGGAGAGGCTGTGTACGTTGGAAGTTTTAGTAGGCTAAACAAGTTCAGAGCCCAAGTGTTTGTGGTTCGTTTGAGAGGTTACCAGTGGGAGATGAGGACCAGCAAGAGCTTTCAGGGCTGGCACCTTTAGTGTAGGAGCAATCGCTGGACGTTCGCAATTTCGGTGTTGAGCTCTGGCCAGATTGAGCAGGAGAGGCTGTGTACGTTGGAAGTTTTAGTAGCCTAAACAAGTTCAGAGCCCAAGTGTTTGTGGTTCGTTTGAGAGGTTACCAGTGGGAGATGAGGACCAGCAAGAGCTTTCAGGGCTGGCACCTTTAGTGTAGGAGCAATCGCTGGACGTTCGCAATTTCGGTGTTGAGCTCTGGCCAGATTGAGCAGGAGAGGCTGTGTACGTTGGAAGTTTTAGTAGCCTAAACAAGTTCAGAGGCCAAGTGTTTGTGGTTCGTTTGAGAGGTTACCAGTGGGAGATGAGGACCAGCATAGGCTTTCAGGGCTGGCACCTTTAGTGTAGGAGCAATCGCTGGACGTTCGCAATGTCGGTGTTGAGCTCTGGCCAGATTGAGCAGGAGAGGCTGTGTACGTTGGAAGTTTTAGTAGGCTAAACAAGTTCAGAGCCCAAGTGTTTGTGGTTCGTTTGAGAGGTTACTAGTGGGAGATGAGGACCAGCAAGAGCTTTCAGGGCTGGCACCTTTAGTGTAGGAGCAATCGCTGGACGTTCGCAATTTTGGTGTTGAGCTCTGGCCAGATTGAGCAGGAGAGGCAGTGTACGTTGGAAGTTTTAGTAGGCTAAACAAGTTCAGAGGCCAAGTGTTTGTGGTTCGTTTGAGAGGTTCCCAGTGGGAGATGAGGACCAGCAAGAGCTTTCAGGGCTGGCACCTTTAGTGTAGGAGCAATCCCTGGACGTTCGCAATGTCGGTGTTGAGCTCTGGCCAGATTGAGCAGGAGAGGCTGTGTACGTTGGAAGTTTTAGTAGCCTAAACAAGTTCAGAGCCCATGTGTTTGTGGTTCGTTTGAGAGGTTACGAGTGGGAGATGAGGACCAGCAAGAGCTTTCAGGGCTGGCACCTTTAGTGTAGGAGCAACCGCTGGATGTTCGCAATTTCGGTGTTGAGCTCTGGCCAGATTGAGCAGGAGAGGCTGTGTACGTTGGAAGTTTTAGTAGGCTAAACAAGTTCAGAGCCCAAGTGTTTGTGGTTTGTTTGAGAGGTTACCAGTGGGAGATGAGGACCAGCGAGAGCTTTCAGGGCTGGCACCTTTAGTGTAGGAGCAATCGCTGGACGTTCGCAATTTCGGTGTTGAGCTCTGGCCAGATTGAGCAGGAGAGGCTGTGTACGTTGGAAGTTTTAGTAGGCTAAACAAGTTCAGAGCCCAAGTGTTTGTGGTTCGTTTGAGAGGTTACCAGTGGGAGATGAGGACCAGCAAGAGCTTTCAGGGCTGGCACCTTTAGTGTAGAAGCAATCGCAGGACGTTCGCAATTTCGGTGTTGAGCTCTGGCCAGATTGAGCAGGAGAGGCTGTGTACGTTGGAAGTTTTAGTAGGCTAAACAAGTTCAGAGCCCAAGTGTTTGTGGTTCGTTTGAGAGGTTACCAGTGGGAGATGAGGACCAGCAAGAGCTTTCAGGGCTGGCGCCTTTACTGTAGGAGCAATCCCTGGACGTTCACAATTTCGGTGTTGAATTTTGGCCAGATTGAGCAGGAGAGGCTGTGTACGTTGGAAGTTTTAGTAGGCTAAACAAGTTCAGAGCCCAAGTGTTTGTGGTTCCTTTTAGAGGTTACCAGAGGGAGATGAGGACCAGCAAGAGCTTTCTGGGCTGGCACCTTTAGTGTAGGAGCAATCGCTGGACGTTCGCAATTTCGGTGTTGAGCTCTGGCCAGATTGAGCAGGAGAGGCTGTGTACGTTGGAAGTTTTAGTAGGCTAAACAAGTTCAGAGCCCAAGTGTTTGTGGTTCATTTGAGAGGTTACTAGTGGGAGATGAGGACCACCAAGAGCTTTCAGGGCTGGCACCTTTAGTGTAGGAGCAATCGCTGGACGTTCGCAATTTCGGTGTTGAGCTCTGGCCAGATTGAGCAGGAGAGGCAGTGTACGTTGGAAGTTTTAGTAGGCTAAACAAATTCAGAGGCCAAGTGTTTGTGGTTCGTTTGAGAGGTTCCCAGTGGGAGATGAGGACCAGCAAGAGCTTTCAGGACTGGCACCTTCAGTGTATTAGCAATCGCTGGACGTTCGCAATTTCGGTGTTGAGCTCTGGCCAGATTGAGCAGGAGAGGCTGTGTACGTTGGAAGTTTTAGTAGGCTAAACAAGTTCAGAGCCCAAGTGTTTGTGGTTTGTTTGAGAGGTTACCAGTGGGAGATGAGGACCAGCAAGAGCTTTCAGGGCTGGCACCTTTAGTGTAGGAGCAATCCCTGGACGTTCGCAATTTCGGTGTTGAATTTTGGCCAGATTGAGCAGGAGAGGCTGTGTACGTTGGAAGTTTTAGTAGGCTAAACAAGTTCAGAGGCCAAGTGTTTGTGGTTCGTTTGAGAGGTTACCAGTGGGAGATGAGGACCAGCAAGAGCTTTCAGGGCTGGCACCTTTAGTGTAGGAGCAATCGCTGGACGTTTGCAATTTCGGTGTTGAGCTCTGGCCAGATTGAGCAGGAGAGGCTGTGTACGTTGGAAGTTTTAGTAGGCTAAACAAGTTCAGAGCCCAAGTGTTTGTGGTTTGTTTGAGAGGTTACCAGTGGGAGATGAGGACCAGCGAGAGCTTTCAGGGCTGGCACCTTTAGTGTAGGAGCAATCGCTGGACGTTCGCAATTTCGGTGTTGAGCTCTGGCCAGATTGAGCAGGAGAGGCTGTGTACGTTGGAAGTTTTAGTAGGCTAAACAAGTTCAGAGGCCAAGTGTTTGTGGTTCGTTTGAGAGGTTACCAGTGGGAGATGAGGACCAGCAAGAGCTTTCAGGGCTGGCACCTTTAGTGTAGGAGCAATCGCTGGACGTTCGCAATGTCGGTGTTGAGCTCTGGCCAGATTGAGCAGGAGAGGCTGTGTACGTTGGAAGTTTTAGTAGGCTAAAGAAGTTCAGAGCCCAAGTGTTTGTGGTTCGTTTGAGAGGTTACCAGTGGGAGATGAGGACCAGCAAGAGCTTTCAGGGCTGGCACCTTTAGTGTAGGAGCAATCGCTGGACGTTCGCAATTTCGGTGTTGAGCTCTGGCCAGATTGAGCAGGAGAGGCTGTGTATGTTGGAAGTTTTAGTAGGCTAAAGAAGTTCAGAGGCCAAGTGTTTGTGGTTCGTTTGAGAGGTTACCAGTGGGAGATGAGGACCAGCAAGAGCTTTCAGGGCTGGCACCTTTAGTGTAGGAGCAATCGCTGGACGTTCGCAATTTCGGTGTGGAGCTCTGGCCAGATTGAGCAGGAGAGGCTGTGTACGTTGGAAGTTTTAGTAGGCTAAACAAGTTCAGAGGCCAAGTGTTTGTGGTTCGTTTGAGAGGTTACCAGTGGGAGATGAGGACCAGCAAGAGCTTTCAGGGCTGGCACCTTTAGTGTAGGAGCAATCGCTGGACGTTCGCAATGTCGGTGTTGAGCTCTGGCCAGATTGAGCAGGAGAGGCTGTGTACGTTGGAAGTTTTAGTAGGCTAAACAAGTTCAGAGCCCAAGTGTTTGTGGTTCGTTTGAGAGGTTACCAGTGGGAGATGAGGACCAGCAAGAGCTTTCAGGGCTGGCACCTTTAGTGTAGGAGCAATCGCTGGACGTTCGCAATTTCGGTGTTGAGCTCTGGCCAGATTGAGCAGGAGAGGCTGTGTATGTTGGAAGTTTTAGTAGGCTAAAGAAGTTCAGAGGCCAAGTGTTTGTGGTTCGTTTGAGAGGTTACCAGTGGGAGATGAGGACCAGCAAGATCTTTCAGGGCTGGCACCTTTAGTGTAGGAGCAATCGCTGGACGTTCGCAATTTCGGTGTTGAGCTGTGGCCAGATTGAGCAGGAGAGGCTGTGTACGTTGGAAGTTTTAGTAGGCTAAACAAGTTCAGAGCCCAAGTGTTTGTGGTTCCTTTTAGAGGTTACCAGTGGGAGATGAGGACCAGCAAGAGCTTTCAGGGCTGGCACCTTTAGTGTAGGAGCAATCGCTGGACGTTCGCAATTTCGGTGTTGAGCTCTGGCCAGATTGAGCAGGAGAGGCTGTGTACGTTGGAAGTTTTAGTAGGCTAAACAAGTTCAGAGCCCAAGTGTTTGTGGTTCGTTTGAGAGGTTACTAGTGGGAGATGAGGACCAGCAAGAGCTTTCAGGGCTGGCACCTTTAGTGTAGGAGCAATCCCTGGACGTTCGCAATTTCGGTGTTGAGCTCTGGCCAGATTGAGCAGGAGAGGCTGTGTACGTTGGAAGTTTTAGTAGGCTAAACAAGTTCAGAGGCCAAGTGTTTGTGGTTCGTTTGAGAGGTTCCCAGTGGGAGATGAGGACCAGCAAGAGCTTTCAGGGCTGGCACCTTTAGTGCAGGAGCAATCCCTGGACGTTCGCAATTTCGGTGTTGAATTTTGGGCAGATTGAGCAGGAGAGGCTGTGTACGTTGGAAGTTTTAGTAGGCTAAACAAGTTCAGAGCCCAAGTGTTTGTGGTTCGTTTGAGAGGTTACCAGTGGGAGATGAGGACCAGCAAGAGCTTTCAGGGCTGGCACCTTTAGTGTAGGAGCAATCGCTGGACGTTCGCAATTTCGGTGTTGAGCTCTGGCCAGATTGAGCAGGAGAGGCTGTGTACGTTGGAAGTTTTAGTAGGCTAAACAAGTTCAGAGCCCAAGTGTTTGTGGTTCGTTTGAGAGCTTACCAGTGGGAGATGAGGACCAGCAAGAGCTTTCAGGGCTGGCACCTTTAGTGTAGGAGCAATCGCTGGACGTTCGCAATTTTGGTGTTGAGCTCTGGCCAGATTGAGCAGGAGAGGCAGTGTACGTTGGAAGTTTTAGTAGGCTAAACAAGTTCAGAGGCCAAGTGTTTGTGGTTCGTTTGAGAGGTTCCCAGTGGGAGATGAGGACCAGCAAGAGCTTTCAGGGCTGGCACCTTTAGTGTAGGAGCAATCCCTGGACGTTCGCAATGTCGGTGTTGAGCTCTGGCCAGATTGAGCAGGAGAGGCTGTGTACGTTGGAAGTTTTAGTAGCCTAAACAAGTTCAGAGCCCATGTGTTTGTGGTTCGTTTGAGAGGTTACGAGTGGGAGATGAGGACCAGCAAGAGCTTTCAGGGCTGGCACCTTTAGTGTAGGAGCAACCGCTGGATGTTCGCAATTTCGGTGTTGAATTTTGGGCAGATTGAGCAGGAGAGGCTGTGTACGTTGGAAGTTTTAGTAGGCTAAACAAGTTCAGAGCCCAAGTGTTTGTGGTTCGTTTGAGAGGTTACCAGTGGGAGATGAGGACCAGCAAGAGCTTTCAGGGCTGGCACCTTTAGTGTAGGAGCAATCGCAGGACGTTCGCAATTTCGGTGTTGAGCTCTGGCCAGATTGAGCAGGAGAGGCTGTGTACGTTGGAAGTTTTAGTAGGCTAAACAAGTTCAGAGCCCAAGTGTTTGTGGTTCGTTTGAGAGGTTACCAGTGGGAGATGAGGACCAGCAAGAGCTTTCAGGGCTGGCACCTTTAGTGTAGGAGCAATCCCTGGACGTTCACAATTTCGGTGTTGAATTTTGGCCAGATTGAGCAGGAGAGGCTGTGTACGTTGGAAGTTTTAGTAGGCTAAACAAGTTCAGAGCCCAAGTGTTTGTGGTTCCTTTTAGAGGTTACCAGAGGGAGATGAGGACCAGCAAGAGCTTTCTGGGCTGGCACCTTTAGTGTAGGAGCAATCGCTGGACGTTCGCAATTTCGGTGTTGAGCTCTGGCCAGATTGAGCAGGAGAGGCTGTGTACGTTGGAAGTTTTAGTAGGCTAAAGAAGTTCAGAGGCCAAGTGTTTGTGGTTCGTTTGAGAGGTTCCCAGTGGGAGATGAGGACCACCAAGAGCTTTCAGGGCTGGCACCTTTAGTGTAGGAGCAATCGCTGGACGTTCGCAATTTCGGTGTTGAGCTCTGGCCAGATTGAGCAGGAGAGGCAGTGTACGTTGGAAGTTTTAGTAGGCTAAACAAGTTCAGAGGCCAAGTGTTTGTGGTTCGTTTGAGAGGTTCCCAGTGGGAGATGAGGACCAGCAAGAGCTTTCAGGACTGGCACCTTTAGTGTAGGAGCAATCGCTGGACGTTCGCAATTTCGGTGTTGAGCTCTGGCCAGATTGAGCAGGAGAGGCTGTGTACGTTGGAAGTTTTAGTAGGCTAAACAAGTTCAGAGCCCAAGTGTTTGTGGTTTGTTTGAGAGGTTACCACTGGGAGATGAGGACCAGCAAGAGCTTTCAGGGCTGGCACCTTTAGTGTAGGAGCAATCGCTGGACATTGGCAATTTCGGTGTTGAATTTTGGGCAGATTGAGCAGGAGAGGCTGTGTACGTTGGAAGTTTTAGTAGGCTAAACAAGTTCAGAGGCCAAGTGTTTGTGGTTCGTTTGAGAGGTTACCAGTGGGAGATGAGGACCAGCAAGAGCTTTCAGGGCTGGCACCTTTAGTGTAGGAGCAACCGCTGGATGTTCGCAATTTCGGTGTTGAATTTTGGGCAGATTGAGCAGGAGAGGCTGTGTACGTTGGAAGTTTTAGTAGGCTAAACAAGTTCAGAGCCCAAGTGTTTGTGGTTCGTTTGAGAGGTTACCAGTGGGAGATGAGGACCAGCGAGAGCTTTCAGGGCTGGCACCTTTAGTGTAGGAGCAATCGCTGGACGTTCGCAATTTCGGTGTTGAGCTCTGGCCAGATTGAGCAGGAGAGGCTGTGTACGTTGGAAGTTTTAGTAGGCTAAACAAGTTCAGAGCCCAAGTGTTTGTGGTTCGTTTGAGAGGTTACCAGTGGGAGATGAGGACCAGCAAGAGCTTTCAGGGCTGGCACCTTTAGTGTAGGAGCAATCGCAGGACGTTCGCAATTTCGGTGTTGAGCTCTGGCCAGATTGAGCAGGAGAGGCTGTGTACGTTGGAAGTTTTAGTAGGCTAAACAAGTTCAGAGCCCAAGTGTTTGTGGTTCGTTTGAGAGGTTACCAGTGGGAGATGAGGACCAGCAAGAGCTTTCAGGGCTGGCACCTTTAGTGTAGGAGCAATCCCTGGACGTTCACAATTTCGGTGTTGAATTTTGGCCAGATTGAGCAGGAGAGGCTGTGTACGTTGGAAGTTTTAGTAGGCTAAACAAGTTCAGAGCCCAAGTGTTTGTGGTTCCTTTTAGAGGTTACCAGAGGGAGATGAGGACCAGCAAAAGCTTTCTGGGCTGGCACCTTTAGTGTAGGAGCAATCGCTGGACGTTCGCAATTTCGGTGTTGAGCTCTGGCCAGATTGAGCAGGAGAGGCTGTGTACGTTGGAAGTTTTAGTAGGCTAAACAAGTTCAGAGGCCAAGTGTTTGTGGTTCGTTTGAGAGGTTACTAGTGGGAGATGAGGACCACCAAGAGCTTTCAGGGCTGGCACCTTTAGTGTAGGAGCAATCGCTGGACGTTCGCAATTTCGGTGTTGAGCTCTGGCCAGATTGAGCAGGAGAGGCAGTGTACGTTGGAAGTTTTAGTAGGCTAAACAAGTTCAGAGGCCAAGTGTTTGTGGTTCGTTTGAGAGGTTCCCAGTGGGAGATGAGGACCAGCAAGAGCTTTCAGGACTGGCACCTTTAGTGTAGGAGCAATCGCTGGACGTTCGCAATTTCGGTGTTGAGTTCTGGCCAGATTGAGCAGGAGAGGCTGTGTACGTTGGAAGTTTTAGTAGGCTAAACAAGTTCAGAGCCCAAGTGTTTGTGGTTTGTTTGAGAGGTTACCAGTGGGAGATGAGGACCAGCAAGAGCTTTCAGGGCTGGCACCTTTAGTGTAGGAGCAATCGCTGGACATTGGCAATTTCGGTGTTGAATTTTGGGCAGATTGAGCAGGAGAGGCTGTGTACGTTGGAAGTTTTAGTAGGCTAAACAAGTTCAGAGGCCAAGTGTTTGTGGTTCGTTTGAGAGGTTACCAGTGGGAGATGAGGACCAGCAAGAGCTTTCAGGGCTGGCACCTTTAGTGTAGGAGCAATCGCTGGACGTTTGCAATTTCGGTGTTGAGCTCTGGCCAGATTGATCAGGAGAGGCTGTGTACGTTGGAAGTTTTAGTAGCCTAAACAAGTTCAGAGCCCAAGTGTTTGTGGTTCGTTTGAGAGGTTACCAGTGGGAGATGAGGACCAGCGAGAGCTTTCTGGGCTGGCACCTTTAGTGTAGGAGCAATCGCTGGACGTTCGCAATTTCGGTGTTGAGCTCTGGCCAGATTGAGCAGGAGAGGCTGTGTACGTTGGAAGTTTTAGTAGGCTAAACAAGTTCAGAGGCCAAGTGTTTGTGGTTCATTTGAGAGGTTACTACTGGGAAATGAGGACCAGCAAGAGCTTTCAGGGCTGGCACCTTTACCGTAGGAGCAATCGCTGGACGTTCGCAATTTCGGTGTTGAGCTCTGGCCAGATTGAGCAGGAGAGGCAGTGTACGTTGGAAGTTTTAGTAGGCTAAACAAGTTCAGAGGCCAAGTGTTTGTGGTTCGTTTGAGAGGTTCCCAGTGGGAGATGAGGACCAGCAAGAGCTTTCAGGACTGGCACCTTTAGTGTAGGAGCAATCGCTGGACGTTCGCAATTTCGGTGTTGAGCTCTGGCCAGATTGAGCAGGAGAGGCTGTGTACGTTGGAAGTTTTAGTAGGCTAAACAAGTTCAGAGGCCAAGTGTTTGTGGTTCGTTTGAGAGGTTACCAGTGGGAGATGAGGACCAGCAAGAGCTTTCAGGGCTGGCACCTTTAGTGTAGGAGCAATCCCTGGACGTTCACAATTTTGGTGTTGAATTTTGGCCAGATTGAGCAGGAGAGGCTGTGTAGGTTGGAAGTTTTAGTAGGCTAAACAAGTTCAGAGCCCAAGTGTTTGTGGTTCCTTTTAGAGGTTACCAGAGGGAGATGAGTACCAGCAAGAGCTTTCTGGGCTGGCACCTTTAGTGTAGGAGCAATCGCTGGACGTTCGCAATTTCGGTGTTGAGCTCTGGCCAGATTGAGCAGGAGAGGCTGTGTACGTTGGAAGTTTTAGTAGGCTAAACAAGTTCAGAGCCCAAGTGTTTGTGGTTCGTTTGAGAGGTTACCAGTGGGAGATGAGGACCAGCAAGAGCTTTCAGGGCTGGCACCTTTAGTGTAGGAGCAATCCCTGGACGTTCACAATTTCGGTGTTGAATTTTGGCCAGATTGAGCAGGAGAGGCTGTGTACGTTGGAAGTTTTAGTAGGCTAAACAAGTTCAGAGCCCAAGTGTTTGTGGTTCCTTTTAGAGGTTACCAGAGGGAGATGAGGACCAGCAAGAGCTTTCTGGGCTGGCACCTTTAGTGTAGGAGCAATCGCTGGACGTTCGCAATTTCGGTGTTGAGCTCTGGCCAGATTGAGCAGGAGAGGCTGTGTACGTTGGAAGTTTTAGTAGGCTAAACAAGTTCAGAGCCCAAGTGTTTGTGGTTCGTTTGAGAGGTTACTAGTGGGAGATGAGGACCAGCAAGAGCTTTCAGGGCTGGCACCTTTAGTGTAGGAGCAATCGCTGGACGTTCGCAATTTCGGTGTTGAGCTCTGGCCAGATTGAGCAGGAGAGGCAGTGTACGTTGGAAGTTTTAGTAGGCTAAACAAGTTCAGAGGCCAAGTGTTTGTGGTTCGTTTGAGAGGTTACCAGTGGGAGATGAGGACCAGCAAGAGCTTTCAGGACTGGCACCTTTAGTGTAGGAGCAATCCCTGGACGTTCGCAATGTCGGTGTTGAGCTCTGGCCAGATTGAGCAGGAGAGGCTGTGTACGTTGGAAGTTTTAGTAGGCTAAACAAGTTCAGAGCCCAAGTGTTTGTGGTTTGTTTGAGAGGTTACCACTGGGAGATGAGGACCAGCAAGAGCTTTCAGGGCTGGCACCTTTAGTGTAGGAGCAATCGCTGGACATTGGCAATTTCGGTGTTGAATTTTGGGCAGATTGAGCAGGAGAGGCTGTGTACGTTGGAAGTTTTAGTAGCCTAAACAAGTTCAGAGGCCAAGTGTTTGTGGTTCGTTTGAGAGGTTACCAGTGGGAGATGAGGACCAGCAAGAGCTTTCAGGGCTGGCACCTTTAGTGTAGGAGCAACCGCTGGACGTTCGCAATTTCGGTGTTGAATTTTGGGCAGATTGAGCAGGAGAGGCTGTGTACGTTGGAAGTTTTAGTAGGCTAAACAAGTTCAGAGCCCAAGTGTTTGTGGTTTGTTTGAGAGGTTACCAGTGGGAGATGAGGACCAGCGAGAGCTTTCAGGGCTGGCACCTTTAGTGTAGGAGCAATCGCTGGACGTTCGCAATTTCGGTGTTGAGCTCTGGCCAGATTGAGCAGGAGAGGCTGTGTACGTTGGAAGTTTTAGTAGCCTAAACAAGTTCAGAGCCCAAGTGTTTGTGGTTCGTTTGAGAGGTTACCAGTGGGAGATGAGGACCAGCGAGAGCTTTCTGGGCTGGCACCTTTAGTGTAGGAGCAATCGCTGGACGTTCGCAATTTCGGTGTTGAGCTCTGGCCAGATTGAGCAGGAGAGGCTGTGTACGTTGGAAGTTTTAGTAGGCTAAACAAGTTCAGAGGCCAAGTGTTTGTGGTTCATTTGAGAGGTTACTAGTGGGAGATGAGGACCAGCAAGAGCTTTCAGGGCTGGCACCTTTACCGTAGGAGCAATCGCTGGACGTTCGCAATGTCGGTGTTGAATTTTGGCCAGATTGAGCAGGAGAGGCTGTGTACGTTGGAAGTTTTAGTAGGCTAAACAAGTTCAGAGGCCAAGTGTTTGTGGTTCGTTTGAGAGGTTCCCAGTGGGAGATGAGGACCAGCAAGAGCTTTCAGGACTGGCACCTTTAGTGTAGGAGCAATCGCTGGACGTTCGCAATTTCGGTGTTGAGCTCTGGCCAGATTGAGCAGGAGAGGCTGTGTACGTTGGAAGTTTTAGTAGGCTAAACAAGTTCAGAGGCCAAGTGTTTGTGGTTCGTTTGAGAGGTTACCAGTGGGAGATGAGGACCAGCAAGAGCTTTCAGGGCTGGCACCTTTAGTGTAGGAGCAATCCCTGGACGTTCACAATTTTGGTGTTGAATTTTGGCCAGATTGAGCAGGAGAGGCTGTGTAGGTTGGAAGTTTTAGTAGGCTAAACAAGTTCAGAGGCCAAGTGTTTGTGGTTCGTTTGAGAGGTTACCAGTGGGAGATGAGGACCAGCAAGAGCTTTCTGGGCTGGCACCTTTAGTGTAGGAGCAATCGCTGGACGTTCGCAATTTCGGTGTTGAGCTCTGGCCAGATTGAGCAGGAGAGGCTGTGTACGTTGGAAGTTTTAGTAGGCTAAACAAGTTCAGAGCCCAAGTGTTTGTGGTTCGTTTGAGAGGTTACCAGTGGGAGATGAGGACCAGCAAGAGCTTTCAGGGCTGGCACCTTTAGTGTAGGAGCAATCCCTGGACGTTCACAATTTCGGTGTTGAATTTTGGCCAGATTGAGCAGGAGAGGCTGTGTACGTTGGAAGTTTTAGTAGGCTAAACAAGTTCAGAGCCCAAGTGTTTGTGGTTCCTTTTAGAGGTTACCAGAGGGAGATGAGGACCAGCAAGAGCTTTCTGGGCTGGCACCTTTAGTGTAGGAGCAATCGCTGGACGTTCGCAATTTCGGTGTTGAGCTCTGGCCAG
Organism: Gavia stellata; assembly: GCF_030936135.1. Classification (NCBI taxonomy): domain Eukaryota; kingdom Metazoa; phylum Chordata; class Aves; order Gaviiformes; family Gaviidae; genus Gavia; species Gavia stellata. The sequence goes on from NW_026776922.1 coordinate 19,574, forward strand.
ATTGAGCAGGAGAGGCTGTGTACGTTGGAAGTTTTAGTAGGCTAAACAAGTTCAGAGCCCAAGTGTTTGTGGTTCGTTTGAGAGGTTACTAGTGGGAGATGAGGACCACCAAGAGCTTTCAGGGCTGGCACCTTTAGTGTAGGAGCAATCGCTGGACGTTCGCAATTTCGGTGTTGAGCTCTGGCCAGATTGAGCAGGAGAGGCAGTGTACGTTGGAAGTTTTAGTAGGCTAAACAAGTTCAGAGGCCAAGTGTTTGTGGTTCGTTTGAGAGGTTACCAGTGGGAGATGAGGACCAGCAAGAGCTTTCAGGACTGGCACCTTTAGTGTAGGAGCAATCGCTGGACGTTCGCAATTTCGGTGTTGAGCTCTGGCCAGATTGAGCAGGAGAGGCTGTGTACGTTGGAAGTTTTAGTAGGCTAAACAAGTTCAGAGCCCAAGTGTTTGTGGTTTGTTTGAGAGGTTACCACTGGGAGATGAGGACCAGCAAGAGCTTTCAGGGCTGGCACCTTTAGTGTAGGAGCAATCGCTGGACATTGGCAATTTCGGTGTTGAATTTTGGGCAGATTGAGCAGGAGAGGCTGTGTACGTTGGAAGTTTTAGTAGGCTAAACAAGTTCAGAGGCCAAGTGTTTGTGGTTCGTTTGAGAGGTTACCAGTGGGAGATGAGGACCAGCAAGAGCTTTCAGGGCTGGCACCTTTAGTGTAGGAGCAACCGCTGGACGTTCGCAATTTCGGTGTTGAATTTTGGGCAGATTGAGCAGGAGAGGCTGTGTACGTTGGAAGTTTTAGTAGGCTAAACAAGTTCAGAGCCCAAGTGTTTGTGGTTTGTTTGAGAGGTTACCAGTGGGAGATGAGGACCAGCGAGAGCTTTCAGGGCTGGCACCTTTAGTGTAGGAGCAATCGCTGGACGTTCGCAATTTCGGTGTTGAGCTCTGGCCAGATTGAGCAGGAGAGGCTGTGTACGTTGGAAGTTTCAGTAGGCTAAACAAGTTCAGAGGCCAAGTGTTTGTGGTTCGTTTGAGAGGTTACCAGTGGGAGATGAGGACCAGCAAGAGCTTTCAGGGCTGGCACCTTTAGTGTAGGAGCAATCGCAGGACGTTCGCAATTTCGGTGTTGAGCTCTGGCCAGATTGAGCAGGAGAGGCTGTGTACGTTGGAAGTTTTAGTAGGCTAAACAAGTTCAGAGCCCAAGTGTTTGTGGTTCGTTTGAGAGGTTCCCAGTGGGAGATGAGGACCAGCAAGAGCTTTCAGGGCTGGCACCTTTAGTGTAGGAGCAATCGCTGGACGTTCGCAATTTCGGTGTTGAGCTCTGGCCAGATTGAGCAGGAGAGGCTGTGTACGTTGGAAGTTTTAGTAGGCTAAACAAGTTCAGAGCCCAAGTGTTTGTGGTTCCTTTTAGAGGTTACCAGAGGGAGATGAGGACCAGCAAGAGCTTTCAGGGCTGGCACCTTTAGTGTAGGAGCAATCGCTGGACGTTCGCAATTTCGGTGTTGAGCTCTGGCCAGATTGAGCAGGAGAGGCTGTGTACGTTGGAAGTTTTAGTAGCCTAAACAAGTTCAGAGCCCAAGTGTTTGTGGTTCGTTTGAGAGGTTACCAGTGGGAGATGAGGACCAGCGAGAGCTTTCTGGGCTGGCACCTTTAGTGTAGGAGCAATCGCTGGACGTTCGCAATTTCGGTGTTGAGCTCTGGCCAGATTGAGCAGGAGAGGCTGTGTACGTTGGAAGTTTTAGTAGGCTAAACAAGTTCAGAGGCCAAGTGTTTGTGGTTCATTTGAGAGGTTACTAGTGGGAGATGAGGACCAGCAAGAGCTTTCAGGGCTGGCACCTTTACCGTAGGAGCAATCGCTGGACGTTCGCAATGTCGGTGTTGAATTTTGGCCAGATTGAGCAGGAGAGGCTGTGTACGTTGGAAGTTTTAGTAGGCTAAACAAGTTCAGAGGCCAAGTGTTTGTGGTTCGTTTGAGAGGTTCCCAGTGGGAGATGAGGACCAGCAAGAGCTTTCAGGACTGGCACCTTTAGTGTAGGAGCAATCGCTGGACGTTCGCAATTTCGGTGTTGAGCTCTGGCCAGATTGAGCAGGAGAGGCTGTGTACGTTGGAAGTTTTAGTAGGCTAAACAAGTTCAGAGGCCAAGTGTTTGTGGTTCGTTTGAGAGGTTACCAGTGGGAGATGAGGACCAGCAAGAGCTTTCAGGGCTGGCACCTTTAGTGTAGGAGCAATCCCTGGACGTTCACAATTTTGGTGTTGAATTTTGGCCAGATTGAGCAGGAGAGGCTGTGTAGGTTGGAAGTTTTAGTAGGCTAAACAAGTTCAGAGCCCAAGTGTTTGTGGTTCCTTTTAGAGGTTACCAGAGGGAGATGAGTACCAGCAAGAGCTTTCTGGGCTGGCACCTTTAGTGTAGGAGCAATCGCTGGACGTTCGCAATTTCGGTGTTGAGCTCTGGCCAGATTGAGCAGGAGAGGCTGTGTACGTTGGAAGTTTTAGTAGGCTAAACAAGTTCAGAGCCCAAGTGTTTGTGGTTCGTTTGAGAGGTTACCAGTGGGAGATGAGGACCAGCAAGAGCTTTCAGGGCTGGCACCTTTAGTGTAGGAGCAATCCCTGGACGTTCACAATTTCGGTGTTGAATTTTGGGCAGATTGAGCAGGAGAGGCTGTGTACGTTGGAAGTTTTAGTAGGCTAAACAAGTTCAGAGCCCAAGTGTTTGTGGTTCCTTTTAGAGGTTACCAGAGGGAGATGAGGACCAGCAAGAGCTTTCTGGGCTGGCACCTTTAGTGTAGGAGCAATCGCTGGACGTTCGCAATTTCGGTGTTGAGCTCTGGCCAGATTGAGCAGGAGAGGCTGTGTACGTTGGAAGTTTTAGTAGGCTAAACAAGTTCAGAGGCCAAGTGTTTGTGGTTCGTTTGAGAGGTTACTAGTGGGAGATGAGGACCACCAAGAGCTTTCAGGGCTGGCACCTTTAGTGTAGGAGCAATCGCTGGACGTTCGCAATTTCGGTGTTGAGCTCTGGCCAGATTGAGCAGGAGAGGCAGTGTACGTTGGAAGTTTTAGTAGGCTAAACAAGTTCAGAGGCCAAGTGTTTGTGGTTCGTTTGAGAGGTTACCAGTGGGAGATGAGGACCAGCAAGAGCTTTCAGGACTGGCACCTTTAGTGTAGGAGCAATCGCTGGACGTTCGCAATTTCGGTGTTGAGCTCTGGCCAGATTGAGCAGGAGAGGCTGTGTACGTTGGAAGTTTTAGTAGGCTAAACAAGTTCAGAGCCCAAGTGTTTGTGGTTTGTTTGAGAGGTTACCACTGGGAGATGAGGACCATCAAGAGCTTTCAGGGCTGGCACCTTTAGTGTAGGAGCAATCGCTGGACATTGGCAATTTCGGTGTTGAATTTTGGGCAGATTGAGCAGGAGAGGCTGTGTACGTTGGAAGTTTTAGTAGGCTAAACAAGTTCAGAGGCCAAGTGTTTGTGGTTCGTTTGAGAGGTTACCAGTGGGAGATGAGGACCAGCAAGAGCTTTCAGGGCTGGCACCTTTAGTGTAGGAGCAACCGCTGGACGTTCGCAATTTCGGTGTTGAATTTTGGGCAGATTGAGCAGGAGAGGCTGTGTACGTTGGAAGTTTTAGTAGGCTAAACAAGTTCAGAGCCCAAGTGTTTGTGGTTTGTTTGAGAGGTTACCAGTGGGAGATGAGGACCAGCGAGAGCTTTCAGGGCTGGCACCTTTAGTGTAGGAGCAATCGCTGGACGTTCGCAATTTCGGTGTTGAGCTCTGGCCAGATTGAGCAGGAGAGGCTGTGTACGTTGGAAGTTTCAGTAGGCTAAACAAGTTCAGAGGCCAAGTGTTTGTGGTTCGTTTGAGAGGTTACCAGTGGGAGATGAGGACCAGCAAGAGCTTTCAGGGCTGGCACCTTTAGTGTAGGAGCAATCGCAGGACGTTCGCAATTTCGGTGTTGAGCTCTGGCCAGATTGAGCAGGAGAGGCTGTGTACGTTGGAAGTTTTAGTAGGCTAAACAAGTTCAGAGCCCAAGTGTTTGTGGTTCGTTTGAGAGGTTCCCAGTGGGAGATGAGGACCAGCAAGAGCTTTCAGGGCTGGCACCTTTAGTGTAGGAGCAATCGCTGGACGTTCGCAATTTCGGTGTTGAGCTCTGGCCAGATTGAGCAGGAGAGGCTGTGTACGTTGGAAGTTTAGTAGGCTAAACAAGTTCAGAGCCCAAGTGTTTGTGGTTCCTTTTAGAGGTTACCAGAGGGAGATGAGGACCAGCAAGAGCTTTCAGGGCTGGCACCTTTAGTGTAGGAGCAATCGCTGGACGTTCGCAATTTCGGTGTTTAGCTCTGGCCAGATTGAGCAGGAGAGGCAGTGTACGTTGGAAGTTTTAGTAGGCTAAACAAGTTCAGAGGCCAAGTGTTTGTGGTTCGTTTGAGAGGTTCCCAGTGGGAGATGAGGACCAGCAAGAGCTTTCAGGACTGGCACCTTTAGTGTAGGAGCAATCGCTGGACGTTCGCATTTCGGTGTTGAGCTCTGGCCAGATTGAGCAGGAGAGGCTGTGTACGTTGGAAGTTTTAGTAGGCTAAACAAGTTCAGAGCCCAAGTGTTTGTGGTTCCTTTTAGAGGTTACCAGAGGGAGATGAGGACCAGCAAGAGCTTTCTGGGCTGGCACCTTTAGTGTAGGAGCAATCGCTGGACGTTCGCAATTTCGGTGTTGAGCTCTGGCCAGATTGAGCAGGAGAGGCTGTGTACGTTGGAAGTTTTAGTAGGCTAAACAAGTTCAGAGGCCAAGTGTTTGTGGTTTGTTTCAGAGGTTACCACTGGGAGATGAGGACCAGCAAGAGCTTTCAGGGCTGGCACCTTTAGTGTAGGAGCAATCGCTGGACATTGGCAATTTCGGTGTTGAATTTTGGGCAGATTGAGCAGGAGAGGCTGTGTACGTTGGAAGTTTTAGTAGGCTAAACAAGTTCAGAGGCCAAGTGTTTGTGGTTCGTTTGAGAGGTTACCAGTGGGAGATGAGGACCAGCAAGAGCTTTCAGGGCTGGCACCTTTAGTGTAGGAGCAATCGCTGGACGTTCGCAATTTCGGTGTTGAGCTCTGGCCAGATTGATCAGGAGAGGCTGTGTACGTTGGAAGTTTTAGTAGCCTAAACAAGTTCAGAGCCCAAGTGTTTGTGGTTCGTTTGAGAGGTTACCAGTGGGAGATGAGGACCAGCGAGAGCTTTCTGGGCTGGCACCTTTAGTGTAGGAGCAATCGCTGGACGTTCGCAATTTCGGTGTTGAGCTCTGGCCAGATTGAGCAGGAGAGGCTGTGTACGTTGGAAGTTTTAGTAGGCTAAACAAGTTCAGAGGCCAAGTGTTTGTGGTTCATTTGAGAGGTTACTAGTGGGAGATGAGGACCAGCAAGAGCTTTCAGGGCTGGCACCTTTAGTGTAGGAGCAATCGCTGGACGTTCGCAATTTCGGTGTTGAGCTCTGGCCAGATTGAGCAGGAGAGGCAGTGTACGTGGAAGTTTTAGTAGGCTAAACAAGTTCAGAGGCCAAGTGTTTGTGGTTCGTTTGAGAGGTTCCCAGTGGGAGATGAGGACCAGCAAGAGCTTTCAGGACTGGCACCTTTAGTGTAGGAGCAATCGCTGGACGTTCGCAATTTCGGTGTTGAGCTCTGGCCAGATTGAGCAGGAGAGGCTGTGTACGTTGGAAGTTTTAGTAGGCTAAACAAGTTCAGAGCCCAAGTGTTTGTGGTTTGTTTGAGAGGTTACCAGTGGGAGATGAGGACCAGCAACAGCTTTCAGGGATGGCACCTTTAGTGTAGGAGCAATCGCTGGACATTGGCAATTTCGGTGTTGAGCTCTGGCCAGATTGAGCAGGAGAGGCTGTGTACGTTGGAAGTTTTAGTAGGCTAAACAAGTTCAGAGGCCAAGTGTTTGTGGTTCGTTTGAGAGGTTACCAGTGGGAGATGAGGACCAGCAAGAGCTTTCAGGGCTGGCACCTTTAGTGTAGGAGCAATCCCTGGACGTTCACAATTTTGGTGTTGAATTTTGGCCAGATTGAGCAGGAGAGGCTGTGTACGTTGGAAGTTTTAGTAGGCTAAACAAGTTCAGAGCCCAAGTGTTTGTGGTTCCTTTTAGAGGTTACCAGAGGGAGATGAGTACCAGCAAGAGCTTTCTGGGCTGGCACCTTTAGTGTAGGAGCAATCGCTGGACGTTCGCAATTTCGGTGTTGAGCTCTGGCCAGATTGAGCAGGAGAGGCTGTGTACGTTGGAAGTTTTAGTAGGCTAAACAAGTTCAGAGCCCAAGTGTTTGTGGTTCATTTGAGAGGTTACTAGTGGGAGATGAGGACCAGCAAGAGCTTTCAGGGCTGGCACCTTTAGTGTAGGAGCAATCGCTGGACGTTCGCAATTTCGGTGTTGAGCTCTGGCCAGATTGAGCAGGAGAGGCTGTGTACGTTGGAAGTTTTAGTAGGCTAAACAAGTTCAGAGCCCAAGTGTTTGTGGTTCGTTTGAGAGTTTACTAGTGGGAGATGAGGACCAGCAAGAGCTTTCAGGGCTGGCACCTTTAGTGTAGGAGCAATCCCTGGACGTTCGCAATTTCGGTGTTGAGCTCTGGCCAGATTGAGCAGGAGAGGCTGTGTACGTTGGAAGTTTTAGTAGGCTAAACAAGTTCAGAGCCCAAGTGTTTGTGGTTCGTTTGAGAGTTTACTAGTGGGAGATGAGGACCAGCAAGAGCTTTCAGGGCTGGCACCTTTAGTGTAGGAGCAATCGCTGGACGTTCGCAATGTCGGTGTTGAGCTCTGGCCAGATTGAGCAGGAGAGGCTGTGTACGTTGGAAGTTTTAGTAGGCTAAACAAGTTCAGAGCCCAAGTGTTTGTGGTTCGTTTGAGAGGTTACCAGTGGGAGATGAGGACCAGCGAGAGCTTTCAGGGCTGGCACCTTTAGTGTAGGAGCAATCGCTGGACGTTCGCAATTTCAGTGTTGAGCTCTGGCCAGATTGAGCAGGAGAGGCTGTGTACGTTGGAAGTTTTAGTAGGCTAAACAAGTTCAGAGCCCAAGTGTTTGTGGTTCGTTTGAGAGGTTACCAGTGGGAGATGAGGACCAGCAAGAGCTTTCAGGGCTGGCACCTTTAGTGTAGGAGCAATCGCAGGACGTTCGCAATTTCGGTGTTGAGCTCTGGCCAGATTGAGCAGGAGAGGCTGTGTACGTTGGAAGTTTTAGTAGGCTAAACAAGTTCAGAGGCCAAGTGTTTGTGGTTCGTTTGAGAGGTTACCAGTGGGAGATGAGGACCAGCAAGAGCTTTCAGGGCTGGCACCTTTAGTGTAGGAGCAATCGCTGGACATTCGCAATTTCGGTGTTGAGCTCTGGCCAGATTGAGCAGGAGAGGCAGTGTACGTTGGAAGTTTTAGTAGGCTAAACAAGTTCAGAGGCCAAGTGTTTGTGGTTCGTTTGAGAGGTTCCCAGTGGGAGATGAGGACCAGCAAGAGCTTTCAGGACTGGCACCTTTAGTGTAGGAGCAATCGCTGGACGTTCGCAATTTCGGTGTTGAGCTCTGGCCAGATTGAGCAGGAGAGGCTGTGTACGTTGGAAGTTTTAGTAGGCTAAACAAGTTCAGAGCCCAAGTGTTTGTGGTTTGTTTGAGAGGTTACCAGTGGGAGATGAGGACCAGCAAGAGCTTTCAGGGCTGGCACCTTTAGTGTAGGAGCAATCGCTGGACATTGGCAATTTCGGTGTTGAATTTTGGCCAGATTGAGCAGGAGAGGCTGTGTACGTTGGAAGTTTTAGTAGGCTAAACAAGTTCAGAGGCCAAGTGTTTGTGGTTCGTTTGAGAGGTTACCAGTGGGAGATGAGGACCAGCAAGAGCTTTCAGGGCTGGCACCTTTAGTGTAGGAGCAATCCCTGGACGTTCACAATTTTGGTGTTGAATTTTGGCCAGATTGAGCAGGAGAGGCTGTGTACGTTGGAAGTTTTAGTAGGCTAAACAAGTTCAGAGCCCAAGTGTTTGTGGTTCCTTTGAGAGGTTACCAGAGGGAGATGAGGACCAGCAAGAGCTTTCTGGGCTGGCACCTTTAGTGTAGGAGGAATCGCTGGACGTTCGCAATTTCGGTGTTGAGCTCTGGCCAGATTGAGCAGGAGAGGCTGTGTACGTTGGAAGTTTTAGTAGGCTAAACAAGTTCAGAGCCCAAGTGTTTGTGGTTCATTTGAGAGGTTACTAGTGGGAGATGAGGACCAGCAAGAGCTTTCAGGGCTGGCACCTTTAGTGTAGGAGCAATCGCTGGACGTTCGCAATTTCGGTGTTGAGCTCTGGCCAGATTGAGCAGGAGAGGCTGTGTACGTTGGAAGTTTTAGTAGGCTAAACAAGTTCAGAGCCCAAGTGTTTGTGGTTCGTTTGAGAGGTTCCCAGTGGGAGATGAGGACCAGCAAGAGCTTTCAGGGCTGGCACCTTTAGTGTAGGAGCAATCGCTGGACGTTCGCAATGTCGGTGTTGAGCTCTGGCCAGATTGAGCAGGAGAGGCTGTGTACGTTGGAAGTTTTAGTAGGCTAAACAAGTTCAGAGCCCAAGTGTTTGTGGTTCGTTTGAGAGGTTCCCAGTGGGAGATGAGGACCAGCGAGAGCTTTCAGGGCTGGCACCTTTAGTGTAGGAGCAATCGCTGGACGTTCGCAATTTCAGTGTTGAGCTCTGGCCAGATTGAGCAGGAGAGGCTGTGTACGTTGGAAGTTTTAGTAGGCTAAACAAGTTCAGAGCCCAAGTGTTTGTGGTTCGTTTGAGAGGTTACCAGTGGGAGATGAGGACCAGCAAGAGCTTTCAGGGCTGGCACCTTTAGTGTAGGAGCAATCGCAGGACGTTCGCAATTTCGGTGTTGAGCTCTGGCCAGATTGAGCAGGAGAGGCTGTGTACGTTGGAAGTTTTAGTAGGCTAAACAAGTTCAGAGGCCAAGTGTTTGTGGTTCGTTTGAGAGGTTACCAGTGGGAGATGGGGACCAGCAAGAGCTTTCAGGGCTGGCACTTTTAGTGTAGGAGCAATCGCTGGACGTTCGCAATTTCGGTGTTGAGCTCTGGCCAGATTGAGCAGGAGAGGCAGTGTACGTTGGAAGTTTTAGTAGGCTAAACAAGTTCAGAGGCCAAGTGTTTGTGGTTCGTTTGAGAGGTTACCAGTGGGAGATGAGGACCAGCAAGAGCTTTCAGGGCTGGCACCTTTAGTGTAGGAGCAATCGCTGGACGTTCGCAATTTCAGTGTTGAGCTCTGGCCAGATTGAGCAGGAGAGGCTGTGTACGTTGGAAGTTTTAGTAGGCTAAACAAGTTCAGAGCCCAAGTGTTTGTGGTTCGTTTGAGAGGTTACCAGTGGGAGATGAGGACCAGCAAGAGCTTTCAGGGCTGGCACCTTTAGTGTAGGAGCAATCGCTGGACGTTCGCAATTTCGGTGTTGAGCTCTGGCCAGATTGAGCAGGAGAGGCTGTGTACGTTGGAAGTTTTAGTAGGCTAAACAAGTTCAGAGGCCAAGTGTTTGTGGTTCGTTTGAGAGGTTACCAGTGGGAGATGGGGACCAGCAAGAGCTTTCAGGGCTGGCACTTTTAGTGTAGGAGCAATCGCTGGACGTTCGCAATTTCGGTGTTGAGCTCTGGCCAGATTGAGCAGGAGAGGCAGTGTACGTTGGAAGTTTTAGTAGGCTAAACAAGTTCAGAGGCCAAGTGTTTGTGGTTCGTTTGAGAGGTTCCCAGTGGGAGATGAGGACCAGCAAGAGCTTTCAGGACTGGCACCTTTAGTGTAGGAGCAATCGCTGGACGTTCGCAATTTCGGTGTTGAGCTCTGGCCAGATTGAGCAGGAGAGGCTGTGTACGTTGGAAGTTTTAGTAGGCTAAACAAGTTCAGAGGCCAAGTGTTTGTGGTTCATTTGAGAGGTTACTAGTGGGAGATGAGGACCAGCAAGAGCTTTCAGGGCTGGCACCTTTACCGTAGGAGCTATCGCTGGACGTTCGCAATGTCGGTGTTGAATTTTGGCCAGATTGAGCAGGAGAGGCTGTGTACGTTGGAAGTTTTAGTAGGCTAAACAAGTTCAGAGGCCAAGTGTTTGTGGTTCGTTTGAGAGGTTCCCAGTGGGAGATGAGGACCAGCAAGAGCTTTCAGGACTGGCACCTTTAGTGTAGGAGCAATCGCTGGACGTTCGCAATTTCGGTGTTGAGCTCTGGCCAGATTGAGCAGGAGAGGCTGTGTACGTTGGAAGTTTTAGTAGGCTAAACAAGTTCAGAGGCCAAGTGTTTGTGGTTCGTTTGAGAGGTTACCAGTGGGAGATGAGGACCAGCAAGAGCTTTCAGGGCTGGCACCTTTAGTGTAGGAGCAATCCCTGGACGTTCACAATTTTGGTGTTGAATTTTGGCCAGATTGAGCAGGAGAGGCTGTGTAGGTTGGAAGTTTTAGTAGGCTAAACAAGTTCAGAGCCCAAGTGTTTGTGGTTCCTTTTAGAGGTTACCAGAGGGAGATGAGTACCAGCAAGAGCTTTCTGGGCTGGCACCTTTAGTGTAGGAGCAATCGCTGGACGTTCGCAATTTCGGTGTTGAGCTCTGGCCAGATTGAGCAGGAGAGGCTGTGTACGTTGGAAGTTTTAGTAGGCTAAACAAGTTCAGAGCCCAAGTGTTTGTGGTTCGTTTGAGAGGTTACCAGTGGGAGATGAGGACCAGCAAGAGCTTTCAGGGCTGGCACCTTTAGTGTAGGAGCAATCCCTGGACGTTCACAATTTCGGTGTTGAATTTTGGCCAGATTGAGCAGGAGAGGCTGTGTACGTTGGAAGTTTTAGTAGGCTAAACAAGTTCAGAGCCCAAGTGTTTGTGGTTCCTTTTAGAGGTTACCAGAGGGAGATGAGGACCAGCAAGAGCTTTCTGGGCTGGCACCTTTAGTGTAGGAGCAATCGCTGGACGTTCGCAATTTCGGTGTTGAGCTCTGGCCAGATTGAGCAGGAGAGGCTGTGTACGTTGGAAGTTTTAGTAGGCTAAACAAGTTCAGAGGCCAAGTGTTTGTGGTTCGTTTGAGAGGTTACTAGTGGGAGATGAGGACCACCAAGAGCTTTCAGGGCTGGCACCTTTAGTGTAGGAGCAATCGCTGGACGTTCGCAATTTCGGTGTTGAGCTCTGGCCAGATTGAGCAGGAGAGGCAGTGTACGTTGGAAGTTTTAGTAGGCTAAACAAGTTCAGAGGCCAAGTGTTTGTGGTTCGTTTGAGAGGTTATCAGTGGGAGATGAGGACCAGCAAGAGCTTTCAGGACTGGCACCTTTAGTGTAGGAGCAATCGCTGGACGTTCGCAATTTCGGTGTTGAGCTCTGGCCAGATTGAGCAGGAGAGGCTGTGTACGTTGGAAGTTTTAGTAGGCTAAACAAGTTCAGAGCCCAAGTGTTTGTGGTTTGTTTGAGAGGTTACCACTGGGAGATGAGGACCAGCAAGAGCTTTCAGGGCTGGCACCTTTAGTGTAGGAGCAATCGCTGGACGTTCGCAATTTCGGTGTTGAGCTCTGGCCAGATTGAGCAGGAGAGGCTGTGTACGTTGGAAGTTTTAGTAGCCTAAACAAGTTCAGAGCCCAAGTGTTTGTGGTTCGTTTGAGAGGTTACCAGTGGGAGATGAGGACCAGCGAGAGCTTTCTGGGCTGGCACCTTTAGTGTAGGAGCAATCGCTGGACGTTCGCAATTTCGGTGTTGAGCTCTGGCCAGATTGAGCAGGAGAGGCTGTGTACGTTGGAAGTTTTAGTAGGCTAAACAAGTTCAGAGGCCAAGTGTTTGTGGTTCATTTGAGAGGTTACTAGTGGGAGATGAGGACCAGCAAGAGCTTTCAGGGCTGGCACCTTTACCGTAGGAGCAATCGCTGGACGTTCGCAATGTCGGTGTTGAATTTTGGCCAGATTGAGCAGGAGAGGCTGTGTACGTTGGAAGTTTTAGTAGGCTAAACAAGTTCAGAGGCCAAGTGTTTGTGGTTCGTTTGAGAGGTTCCCAGTGGGAGATGAGGACCAGCAAGAGCTTTCAGGACTGGCACCTTTAGTGTAGGAGCAATCGCTGGACGTTCGCAATTTCGGTGTTGAGCTCTGGCCAGATTGAGCAGGAGAGGCTGTGTACGTTGGAAGTTTTAGTAGGCTAAACAAGTTCAGAGGCCAAGTGTTTGTGGTTCGTTTGAGAGGTTACCAGTGGGAGATGAGGACCAGCAAGAGCTTTCAGGGCTGGCACCTTTAGTGTAGGAGCAATCCCTGGACGTTCACAATTTTGGTGTTGAATTTTGGCCAGATTGAGCAGGAGAGGCTGTGTAGGTTGGAAGTTTTAGTAGGCTAAACAAGTTCAGAGCCCAAGTGTTTGTGGTTCCTTTTAGAGGTTACCAGAGGGAGATGAGTACCAGCAAGAGCTTTCTGGGCTGGCACCTTTAGTGTAGGAGCAATCGCTGGACGTTCGCAATTTCGGTGTTGAGCTCTGGCCAGATTGAGCAGGAGAGGCTGTGTACGTTGGAAGTTTTAGTAGGCTAAACAAGTTCAGAGCCCAAGTGTTTGTGGTTCGTTTGAGAGGTTACCAGTGGGAGATGAGGACCAGCAAGAGCTTTCAGGGCTGGCACCTTTAGTGTAGGAGCAATCCCTGGACGTTCACAATTTCGGTGTTGAATTTTGGCCAGATTGAGCAGGAGAGGCTGTGTACGTTGGAAGTTTTAGTAGGCTAAACAAGTTCAGAGCCCAAGTGTTCGTGGTTCCTTTTAGAGGTTACCAGAGGGAGATGAGGACCAGCAAGAGCTTTCTGGGCTGGCACCTTTAGTGTAGGAGCAATCGCTGGACGTTCGCAATTTCGGTGTTGAGCTCTGGCCAGATTGAGCAGGAGAGGCTGTGTACGTTGGAAGTTTTAGTAGGCTAAACAAGTTCAGAGGCCAAGTGTTTGTGGTTCGTTTGAGAGGTTACTAGTGGGAGATGAGGACCACCAAGAGCTTTCAGGGCTGGCACCTTTAGTGTAGGAGCAATCGCTGGACGTTCGCAATTTCGGTGTTGAGCTCTGGCCAGATTGAGCAGGAGAGGCAGTGTACGTTGGAAGTTTTAGTAGGCTAAACAAGTTCAGAGGCCAAGTGTTTGTGGTTCGTTTGAGAGGTTACCAGTGGGAGATGAGGACCAGCAAGAGCTTTCAGGACTGGCACCTTTAGTGTAGGAGCAATCGCTGGACGTTCGCAATTTCGGTGTTGAGCTCTGGCCAGATTGAGCAGGAGAGGCTGTGTACGTTGGAAGTTTTAGTAGGCTAAACAAGTTCAGAGCCCAAGTGTTTGTGGTTTGTTTGAGAGGTTACCACTGGGAGATGAGGACCATCAAGAGCTTTCAGGGCTGGCACCTTTAGTGTAGGAGCAATCGCTGGACATTGGCAATTTCGGTGTTGAATTTTGGGCAGATTGAGCAGGAGAGGCTGTGTACGTTGGAAGTTTTAGTAGGCTAAACAAGTTCAGAGGCCAAGTGTTTGTGGTTCGTTTGAGAGGTTACCAGTGGGAGATGAGGACCAGCAAGAGCTTTCAGGGCTGGCACCTTTAGTGTAGGAGCAACCGCTGGACGTTCGCAATTTCGGTGTTGAATTTTGGGCAGATTGAGCAGGAGAGGCTGTGTACGTTGGAAGTTTTAGTAGGCTAAACAAGTTCAGAGCCCAAGTGTTTGTGGTTTGTTTGAGAGGTTACCAGTGGGAGATGAGGACCAGCGAGAGCTTTCAGGGCTGGCACCTTTAGTGTAGGAGCAATCGCTGGACGTTCGCAATTTCGGTGTTGAGCTCTGGCCAGATTGAGCAGGAGAGGCTGTGTACGTTGGAAGTTTCAGTAGGCTAAACAAGTTCAGAGGCCAAGTGTTTGTGGTTCGTTTGAGAGGTTACCAGTGGGAGATGAGGACCAGCAAGAGCTTTCAGGGCTGGCACCTTTAGTGTAGGAGCAATCGCAGGACGTTCGCAATTTCGGTGTTGAGCTCTGGCCAGATTGAGCAGGAGAGGCTGTGTACGTTGGAAGTTTTAGTAGGCTAAACAAGTTCAGAGCCCAAGTGTTTGTGGTTCGTTTGAGAGGTTCCCAGTGGGAGATGAGGACCAGCAAGAGCTTTCAGGGCTGGCACCTTTAGTGTAGGAGCAATCGCTGGACGTTCGCAATTTCGGTGTTGAGCTCTGGCCAGATTGAGCAGGAGAGGCTGTGTACGTTGGAAGTTTTAGTAGGCTAAACAAGTTCAGAGCCCAAGTGTTTGTGGTTCCTTTTAGAGGTTACCAGAGGGAGATGAGGACCAGCAAGAGCTTTCAGGGCTGGCACCTTTAGTGTAGGAGCAATCGCTGGACGTTCGCAATTTCGGTGTTTAGCTCTGGCCAGATTGAGCAGGAGAGGCAGTGTACGTTGGAAGTTTTAGTAGGCTAAACAAGTTCAGAGGCCAAGTGTTTGTGGTTCGTTTGAGAGGTTCCCAGTGGGAGATGAGGACCAGCAAGAGCTTTCAGGACTGGCACCTTTAGTGTAGGAGCAATCGCTGGACGTTCGCAATTTCGGTGTTGAGCTCTGGCCAGATTGAGCAGGAGAGGCTGTGTACGTTGGAAGTTTTAGTAGGCTAAACAAGTTCAGAGCCCAAGTGTTTGTGGTTCCTTTTAGAGGTTACCAGAGGGAGATGAGGACCAGCAAGAGCTTTCTGGGCTGGCACCTTTAGTGTAGGAGCAATCGCTGGACGTTCGCAATTTCGGTGTTGAGCTCTGGCCAGATTGAGCAGGAGAGGCTGTGTACGTTGGAAGTTTTAGTAGGCTAAACAAGTTCAGAGGCCAAGTGTTTGTGGTTTGTTTCAGAGGTTACCACTGGGAGATGAGGACCAGCAAGAGCTTTCAGGGCTGGCACCTTTAGTGTAGGAGCAATCGCTGGACATTGGCAATTTCGGTGTTGAATTTTGGGCAGATTGAGCAGGAGAGGCTGTGTACGTTGGAAGTTTTAGTAGGCTAAACAAGTTCAGAGGCCAAGTGTTTGTGGTTCGTTTGAGAGGTTACCAGTGGGAGATGAGGACCAGCAAGAGCTTTCAGGGCTGGCACCTTTAGTGTAGGAGCAATCGCTGGACGTTCGCAATTTCGGTGTTGAGCTCTGGCCAGATTGATCAGGAGAGGCTGTGTACGTTGGAAGTTTTAGTAGCCTAAACAAGTTCAGAGCCCAAGTGTTTGTGGTTCGTTTGAGAGGTTACCAGTGGGAGATGAGGACCAGCGAGAGCTTTCTGGGCTGGCACCTTTAGTGTAGGAGCAATCGCTGGACGTTCGCAATTTCGGTGTTGAGCTCTGGCCAGATTGAGCAGGAGAGGCTGTGTACGTTGGAAGTTTTAGTAGGCTAAACAAGTTCAGAGGGGCCAAGTGTTTGTGGTTCATTGAGAGGTTACTAGTGGGAGATGAGGACCAGCAAGAGCTTTCAGGCTGGCACCTTTAGTGTAGGAGCAATCGCTGGACTGTTCGCAATTTCGGTGTTGAGCTCTGGCCAGATTGAGCAGGAGAGGCAGTGTACGTGGAAGTTTTAGTAGGCTAAACAAGTTCAGAGGCCAAGTGTTTGTGGTTCGTTTGAGAGGTTCCCAGTGGAGATGAGGACCAGCAAGAGCTTTCAGGACTGGCACCTTTAGTGTAGGAGCAATCGCTGGACGTTCGCAATTTCGGTGTTGAGCTCTGGCCAGATTGAGCAGGAGAGGCTGTGTACGTTGGAAGTTTAGTAGGCTAAACAAGTTCAGAGCCCAAGTGTTTGTGGTTTGTTTGAGAGGTTACCAGTGGGAGATGAGGACCAGCAACAGCTTTCAGGGATGGCACCTTTAGTGTAGGAGCAATCGCTGGACATTGGCAATTTCGGTGTTGAGCTCTGGCCAGATTGAGCAGGAGAGGCTGTGTACGTTGGAAGTTTTAGTAGGCTAAACAAGTTCAGAGGCCAAGTGTTTGTGGTTTCGTTTGAGGAGGTTACCAGTGGGAGATGAGGACCAGCAAGAGCTTCAGGGCTGGCACCTTTAGTGTAGGAGCAATCCCTGGACGTTCACAATTTTGGTGTTGAATTTTGGCCAGATTGAGCAGGAGAGGCTGTGTACGTTGGAAGTTTTAGTAGGCTAAACAAGTTCAGAGCCCAAGTGTTTGTGGTTCCTTTTAGAGGTTACCAGAGGGAGATGAGTACCAGCAAGAGCTTTCTGGGCTGCACCTTTAGTGTAGGAGCAATCGCTGGACGTTCGCAATTTCGGTGTTGAGCTCTGGCCAGATTGAGCAGGAGAGGCTGTGTACGTTGGAAGTTTTAGTAGGCTAAACAAGTTCAGAGCCCAAGTGTTTGTGTTCATTTGAGAGGTTACTAGTGGGAGATGAGGACCAGCAAGAGCTTTCAGGGCTGGCACCTTTAGTGTAGGAGCAATCGCTGGACGTTCGCAATTTCGGTGTTGAGCTCTGGCCAGATTGAGCAGGAGAGGCTGTGTACGTTGGAAGTTTTAGTAGGCTAAACAAGTTCAGAGCCCAAGTGTTTGTGGTTCGTTTGAGAGTTTACTAGTGGGAGATGAGGACCAGCAAGAGCTTTCTAGGGCTGGCACCTTTAGTGTAGGAGCAATCCCTGGACGTTCGCAATTTCGGTGTTGAGCTCTGGCCAGATTGAGCAGGAGAGGCTGTGTACGTTGGAAGTTTTAGTAGGCTAAACAAGTTCAGAGCCCAAGTGTTTGTGGTTCGTTTGAGAGTTTACTAGTGGGAGATGAGGACCAGCAAGAGCTTTCAGGGCTGGCACCTTTAGTGTAGGAGCAATCGCTGGACGTTCGCAATGTCGGTGTTGAGCTCTGGCCAGATTGAGCAGGAGAGGCTGTGTACGTTGGAAGTTTTAGTAGGCTAAACAAGTTCAGAGCCAAGTGTTTGTGGTTCGTTTGAGAGGTTACCAGTGGAGATGAGGACCAGCGAGAGCTTTCAGGGCTGGCACCTTTAGTGTAGGAGCAATCGCTGGACGTTCGCAATTTCAGTGTTGAGCTCTGGCCAGATTGAGCAGGAGAGGCTGTGTACGTTGGAAGTTTTAGTAGGCTAAACAAGTTCAGAGCCCAAGTGTTTGTGGTTCGTTTGAGAGGTTACCAGTGGGAGATGAGGACCAGCAAGAGCTTTCAGGCTGGCACCCTTTAGTGTAGGAGCAATCGCAGGACGTTCGCAATTTCGGTGTTGAGCTCTGGCCAGATTGAGCAGGAGAGGCTGTGTACGTTGGAAGTTTTAGTAGGCTAAACAAGTTCAGAGGCCAAGTGTTTGTGGTTCGTTTGAGAGGTTACCAGTGGGAGATGGGGACCAGCAAGAGCTTTCAGGGCTGGCACTTTTAGTGTAGGAGCAATCGCTGGACAGTTCGCAATTTCGGTGTTGAGCTCTGGCCAGATTGAGCAGGAGAGGCAGTGTACGTTGGAAGTTTTAGTAGGCTAAACAAGTCAGAGGCCAAGTGTTTGTCGGTTCGTTTGAGAGGTTCCCAGTGGGAGATGAGGACCAGCAAGAGCTTTCAGGACTGGCACCTTTAGTGTAGGAGCAATCGCTGGACGTTCGCAATTTCGGTGTTGAGCTCTGGCCAGATTGAGCAGGAGAGGCTGTGTACGTTGGAAGTTTTAGTAGGCTAAACAAGTTCAGAGCCCAAGTGTTTGTGGTTTGTTTGAGAGGTTACCAGTGGGAGATGAGGACCAGCAAGAGCTTTCAGGGCTGGCACCTTTAGTGTAGGAGCAATCGCTGGGACATTGGCAATTTCGGTGTTGAATTTTGGCCAGATTGAGCAGGAGAGGCTGTGTACGTTGGAAGTTTTAGTAGGCTAAACAAGTTCAGAGGCCAAGTGTTTGTGGTTCGTTTGAGAGGTTACCAGTGGAGATGAGGACCAGCAAGAGCTTTCAGGGCTGGCACCTTTAGTGTAGGAGCAATCCCTGGACGTTCACAATTTTGGTGTTGAATTTTGGCCAGATTGAGCAGGAGAGGCTGTGTACGTTGGAAGTTTTAGTAGGCTAAACAAGTTCAGAGCCCAAGTGTTTGTGGTTCCTTTGAGAGGTTACCAGAGGGAGATGAGGACCAGCAAGAGCTTTCTGGGCTGGCACCTTTAGTGTAGGAGGAATCGCTGGACGGTCGCAATTTCGGTGTTGAGCTCTGGCAGATTGAGCAGGAGAGGCTGTGTACGTTGGAAGTTTTAGTAGGCTAAACAAGTTCAGAGCCCAAGTGTTTGTGGTTCATTTGAGAGGTTACTAGTGGGAGATGAGGACCAGCAAGAGCTTTCAGGGCTGGCACCTTTAGTGTAGGAGCAATCGCTGGACGTTCGCAATTTCGGTGTTGAGCTCTGGCCAGATTGAGCAGGAGAGGCTGTGTACGTTGGAAGTTTTAGTAGGCTAAACAAGTTCAGAGCCCAAGTGTTTGTGGTTCGTTTGAGAGGTTCCCAGTGGAGATGAGGACCAGCAAGAGCTTTCAGGGCTGGCACCTTTAGTGTAGGAGCAATCGCTGGACGTTCGCAATGTCGGTGTTGAGCTCTGGCCAGATTGAGCAGGAGAGGCTGTGTACGTTGGAAGTTTTAGTAGGTCTAAACAAGTTCAGAGCCCAAGTGTTTGTGGTTCGTTTGAGAGGTTCCCAGTGGGAGATGAGGACCAGCGAGAGCTTTCAGGGCTGGCACCTTTAGTGTAGGAGCAATCGCTGGACGTTCGCAATTTCAGTGTTGAGCTCTGGCCAGATTGAGCAGGAGAGGCTGTGTACGTTGGAAGTTTTAGTAGGCTAAACAAGTTCAGAGCCCAAGTGTTTGTGGTTCGTTTGAGAGGTTACCAGTGGGGAGATGAGGACCAGCAAGAGCTTTCAGGGCTGGCACCTTTAGTGTAGGAGCAATCGCAGGACGTTCGCAATTTCGGTGTTGAGCTCTGGCCAGATTGAGCAGGAGAGGCTGTGTACGTTGGAAGTTTTAGTAGGCTAAACAAGTTCAGAGGCCAAGTGTTTGTGGTTCGTTTGAGAGGTTACCAGTGGGAGATGGGGACCAGCAAGAGCTTTCAGGGCTGGCACTTTTAGTGTAGGAGCAATCGCTGGACGTTCGCAATTTCGGTGTTGAGCTCTGGCCAGATTGAGCAGGAGAGGCTGTGTACGTTGGAAGTTTTAGTAGGCTAAACAAGTTCAGAGGCCAAGTGTTTGTGGTTCGTTGAGAGGTTACCAGTGGGAGATGAGGACCAGCGAGAGCTTTCCAGGGCTGGCACCTTTAGTGTAGGAGCAATCGCTGGACGTTCGCAATTTCAGTGTTGAGCTCTGGCCAGATTGAGCAGGAGAGGCTGTGTACGTTGAAGTTTTAGTAGGGCTAAACAAGTTCAGAGCCCAAGTGTTTGTGGTTCGTTTGAGAGGTTACCAGTGGGAGATGAGGACCAGCAAGAGCTTTCAGGGCTGGCACCTTTAGTGTAGGAGCAATCGCTGGACGTTCGCAATTTCGGTGTTGAGCTCTGGCCAGATTGAGCAGGAGAGGCTGTGTACGTTGGAAGTTTTAGTAGGCTAAACAAGTTCAGAGGCCAAGTGTTTGTGGTTCGTTTGAGAGGTTACCAGTGGGAGATGGGGACCAGCAAGAGCTTTCAGGGCTGGCACTTTTAGTGTAGGAGCAATCGCTGGACGTTCGCAATTTCGGTGTGAGCTCTGGCCAGATTGAGCAGGAGAGGCAGTGTACGTTGGAAGTTTTAGTAGGCTAAACAAGTTCAGAGGCCAAGTGTTTGTGGTTCGTTTGAGAGGTTCCCAGTGGGAGATGAGGACCAGCAAGAGCTTTCAGGACTGGCACCTTTAGTGTAGGAGCAATCGCTGGACGTTCGCAATTTCGGTGTTGAGCTCTGGCCAGAATTGAGCAGGAGAGGCTGTGTACGTTGGAAGTTTTAGTAGGCTAAACAAGTTCAGAGCCCAAGTGTTTGTGGTTTGTTTGAGAGGTTACCAGTGGGAGATGAGGACCAGCAAGAGCTTTCAGGGCTGGCACCTTTAGTGTAGGAGCAATCGCTGGACATTGGCAATTTCGGTGTTGAAGTTTGGCCAGATTGAGCAGGAGAGGCTGTGTACGTTGGAAGTTTTAGTAGGCTAAACAAGTTCAGAGGCCAAGTGTTTGTGGTTCGTTTGAGAGGTTACCAGTGGGAGATGAGGACCAGCAAGAGCTTTCAGGGCTGGCACCTTTAGTGTAGGAGCAATCCCTGGACGTTCACAATTTTGGTGTTGAATTTTTGGCCAGATTGAGCAGGAGAGGCTGTGTACGTTGGAAGTTTTAGTAGGCTAAACAAGTTCAGAGCCCAAGTGTTTGTGGTTCCTTTGAGAGGTTACCAGAGGGAGATGAGGACCAGCAAGAGCTTTCTGGGCTGGCACCTTTAGTGTAGGAGGAATCGCTGGACGTTCGCAATTTCGGTGTTGAGCTCTGGCCAGATTGAGCAGGAGAGGCTGTGTACGTTGGAAGTTTTAGTAGGCTAAACAAGTTCAGAGCCCAAGTGTTTGTGGTTCATTGGAGAGGTTACTAGTGGAGATGAGGACCAGCAAGAGCTTTCAGGGCTGGCACCTTTAGTGTAGGAGCAATCGCTGGACGTTCGCAATTTCGGTGTTGAGCTCTGGCCAGATTGAGCAGGAGAGGCTGTGTACGTTGGAAGTTTTAGTAGGCTAACAAGTTCAGAGCCCAAGTGTTTGTGGTTCGTTTGAGAGTTTACTAGTGGGAGATGAGGACCAGCAAGAGCTTTCAGGGCTGGCACCTTAGTGTAGGAGCAATCGCTGGACGTTCGCAATTTCGGTGTTGAGCTCTGGCCAGATTATGAGCAGGAGAGGCTGTGTAC
This sequence comes from Gavia stellata, assembly GCF_030936135.1. NCBI lineage: Eukaryota > Metazoa > Chordata > Aves > Gaviiformes > Gaviidae > Gavia > Gavia stellata. The sequence goes on from NW_026776922.1 coordinate 40,271, forward strand.
GTTGGAAGTTTTAGTAGGCTAAACAAGTTCAGAGCCCAAGTGTTTGTGGTTCGTTTGAGAGGTTCCCAGTGGGAGATGAGGACCAGCAAGAGCTTTCAGGGCTGGCACCTTTAGTGTAGGAGCAATCGCTGGACGTTCGCAATGTCGGTGTTGAGCTCTGGCCAGATTGAGCAGGAGAGGCTGTGTACGTTGGAAGTTTTAGTAGGCTAAACAAGTTCAGAGCCCAAGTGTTTGTGGTTCGTTTGAGAGGTTCCCAGTGGGAGATGAGGACCAGCGAGAGCTTTCAGGGCTGGCACCTTTAGTGTAGGAGCAATCGCTGGACGTTCGCAATTTCAGTGTTGAGCTCTGGCCAGATTGAGCAGGAGAGGCTGTGTACATTGGAAGTTTTAGTAGGCTAAACAAGTTCAGAGCCCAAGTGTTTGTGGTTCGTTTGAGAGGTTACCAGTGGGAGATGAGGACCAGCAAGAGCTTTCAGGGCTGGCACCTTTAGTGTAGGAGCAATCGCAGGACGTTCGCAATTTCGGTGTTGAGCTCTGGCCAGATTGAGCAGGAGAGGCTGTGTACGTTGGAAGTTTTAGTAGGCTAAACAAGTTCAGAGGCCAAGTGTTTGTGGTTCGTTTGAGAGGTTACCAGTGGGAGATGGGGACCAGCAAGAGCTTTCAGGGCTGGCACTTTTAGTGTAGGAGCAATCGCTGGACGTTCGCAATTTCGGTGTTGAGCTCTGGCCAGATTGAGCAGGAGAGGCAGTGTACGTTGGAAGTTTTAGTAGGCTAAACAAGTTCAGAGGCCAAGTGTTTGTGGTTCGTTTGAGAGGTTCCCAGTGGGAGATGAGGACCAGCAAGAGCTTTCAGGACTGGCACCTTTAGTGTAGGAGCAATCGCTGGACGTTCGCAATTTCGGTGTTGAGCTCTGGCCAGATTGAGCAGGAGAGGCTGTGTACGTTGGAAGTTTTAGTAGGCTAAACAAGTTCAGAGCCCAAGTGTTTGTGGTTTGTTTGAGAGGTTACCAGTGGAGATGAGGACCAGCAAGAGCTTTCAGGGCTGGCACCTTTAGTGTAGGAGCAATCGCTGGACATTGGCAATTTCGGTGTTGAATTTTGGCCAGATTGAGCAGGAGAGGCTGTGTACGTTGGAAGTTTTAGTAGGCTAAACAAGTTCAGAGGCCAAGTGTTTGTGGTTCGTTTGAGAGGTTACCAGTGGGAGATGAGGACCAGCAAGAGCTTTCAGGGCTGGCACCTTTAGTGTAGGAGCAATCCCTGGACGTTCACAATTTTGGTGTTGAATTTTGGCCAGATTGAGCAGGAGAGGCTGTGTACGTTGGAAGTTTTAGTAGGCTAAAACAAGTTCAGAGCCCAAGTGTTTGTGGTTCCTTTGAGAGGTTACCAGAGGGAGATGAGGACCAGCAAGAGCTTTCTGGGCTGGCACCTTTAGTGTAGGAGGAATCGCTGGACGTTCGCAATTTCGGTGTTGAGCTCTGGCCAGATTGAGCAGGAGAGGCTGTGTACGTTGGAAGTTTTAGTAGGCTAAACAAGTTCAGAGGCCAAGTGTTTGTGGTTCATTTGAGAGGTTACTAGTGGGAGATGAGGACCAGCAAGAGCTTTCAGGGCTGGCACCTTTAGTGTAGGAGCAATCGCTGGACGTTCGCAATTTCGGTGTTGAGCTCTGGCCAGATTGAGCAGGAGAGGCAGTGTACGTTGGAAGTTTTAGTAGGCTAAACAAGTTCAGAGGCCAAGTGTTTGTGGTTCGTTTGAGAGGTTCCCAGTGGGAGATGAGGACCAGCAAGAGCTTTCAGGGCTGGCACCTTTAGTGTAGGAGCAATCGCTGGACGTTCGCAATTTCGGTGTTGAGCTCTGGCCAGATTGAGCAGGAGAGGCTGTGTACGTTGGAAGTTTTAGTAGGCTAAACAAGTTTCAGAGCCCAAGTGTTTGTGGTTTGTTTGAGAGGTTACCAGTGGGAGATGAGGACCAGCAACAGCTTTCAGGGCTGGCACCTTTAGTGTAGGAGCAATCGCTGGACATTGGCAATTTCGGTGTTGAATTTTGGCCAGATTGAGCAGGAGAGGCTGTGTACGTTGGAAGTTTTAGTAGGCTAAACAAGTTCAGAGGCCAAGTGTTTGTGGTTCGTTTGAGAGGTTACCAGTGGGAGATGAGGACCAGCAAGAGCTTTCAGGGCTGGCACCTTTAGTGTAGGAGCAATCGCTGGACGTTCGCAATTTCGGTGTTGAGCTCTGGCCAGATTGAGCAGGAGAGGCTGTGTACGTTGGAAGTTTTAGTAGGCTAAACAAGTTCAGAGCCCAAGTGTTTGTGGTTCGTTTGAGAGGTTACCAGTGGGAGATGAGGACCAGCAAGAGCTTTCAGGGCTGGCACCTTTAGTGTAGGAGCAATCGCTGGACGTTCGCAATTTCGGTGTTGAGCTCTGGCCGGATTGGAGCAGGAGAGGCTGTGTACGTTGGAAGTTTTAGTAGGCTAAACAAGTTCAGAGCCCAAGTGTTTGTGGTTCGTTTGAGAGTTTACTAGTGGGAGATGAGGACCAGCAAGAGCTTTCAGGGCTGGCACCTTTAGTGTAGGAGCAATCCCTGGACGTTCGCAATTTCGGTGTTGAGCTCTGGCCAGATTGAGCAGGAGAGGCTGTGTACGTTGGAAGTTTTAGTAGGCTAAACAAGTTCAGAGCCCAAGTGTTTGTGGTTCGTTTGAGAGGTTCCCAGTGGGAGATGAGGACCAGCAAGAGCTTTCAGGGCTGGCACCTTTAGTGTAGGAGCAATCGCTGGACGTTCGCAATGTCGGTGTTGAGCTCTGGCCAGATTGAGCAGGAGAGGCTGTGTACGTTGGAAGTTTTAGTAGGCTAAACAAGTTCAGAGCCCAAGTGTTTGTGGTTCGTTTGAGAGGTTACCAGTGGGAGATGAGGACCAGCGAGAGCTTTCAGGGCTGGCACCTTTAGTGTAGGAGCAATCGCTGGACGTTCGCAATTTCAGTGTTGAGCTCTGGCCAGATTGAGCAGGAGAGGCTGTGTACGTTGGAAGTTTTAGTAGGCTAAACAAGTTCAGAGCCCAAGTGTTTGTGGTTCGTTTGAGAGGTTACCAGTGGGAGATGAGGACCAGCAAAGCTTTCAGGGCTGGCACCTTTAGTGTAGGAGGAATCGCTGGACGTTCGCAATTTCGGTGTTGAGCTCTGGCCAGATTGAGCAGGAGAGGCTGTGTACGTTGGGAGTTTTAGTAGGCTAAACAAGTTCAGAGGCAAGTGTTTGTGGTTCGTTTGAGAGGTTAGCAGTGGGAGATGAGGACCAGCAAGAGCTTTCAGGGCTGGCACCTTTAGTGTAGGAGCAATCGCTGGACGTTCGCAATTTCGGTGTTGAGCTCTGGCCAGATTGAGCAGGAGAGGCTGTGTACGTTGGAAGTTTTAGTAGGCTAAACAAGTTCAGAGCCAAGTGTTTGTGGTTCGTTTGAGAGGTTACCAGTGGGAGATGAGGACCAGCAAGAGCTTTCAGGGCTGGCACCTTTAGTGTAGGAGCAATCGCTGGACGTTCGCAATTTCAGTGTTGAGCTCTGGCCAGATTGAGCAGGAGAGGCTGTGTACGTTGGGAGTTTTAGTAGGCTAAACAAGTTCAGAGCCCAAGTGTTTGTGGTTCGTTTGAGAGGTTACCAGTGGGAGATGAGGACCAGCAAGAGCTTTCAGGGCTGGCACCTTTAGTGTAGGAGCAATCCCTGGACGTTCGCAATTTCAGTGTTGAGCTCTGGCCAGATTGAGCAGGAGAGGCTGTGTACGTTGGAAGTTTTAGTAGGCTAAACAAGTTCAGAGCCCAAGTGTTTGTGGTTCGTTTGAGAGGTTAGCAGTGGGAGATGAGGACCAGCAAGAGCTTTCAGGGCTGGCACCTTTAGTGTAGGAGCAATCGCTGGACGTTCGCAATTTCGGTTTTGAGCTCTGACATGAATTTGCGAAAGGAAGCGATGATACGTCTGGACCTTGAATGTCTAAACAGTTCAGAGCCCAAGTGTTTGTGGTTCGTTTGAGAGGTTACCAGTGGGAGATGAGGACCAGCAAGAGCTTTCAGGGCTGGCACCTTTAGTGTAGGAGCAATCGCTGACGTGCGCAATTTCGGTGTTGAGCTCTGGCCAGATTGAGCAGGAGAGGCTGTGTACGCTGGAAGTTTTAGTAGGCTAAACAAGTTCAGAGGCCAAGTGTTTGTGGTTCGTTTGAGAGGTTACCAGTGGGAGATGAGGACCAGCAAGAGCTTTCAGGGCTGGCACCTTTAGTGTAGGAGCAATCGCTGGACGTTCGCAATTTCGGTGTTGAGCTCTGGCCAGATTGAGCAGGAGAGGCTGTGTACGTTGGAAGTTTTAGTAGGCTAAACAAGTTCAGAGGCCAAGTGTTTGTGGTTCGTTTGAGAGGTTACCTGTGGGAGATGAGGACCAGCAAGAGCTTTCAGGGCTGGCACCTTTAGTGTAGGAGCAATCCCTGACGTTCGCATTTCGGTGTTGAATTTTGGCCAGATTGAGCAGGAGAGGCTGTGTACGTTGGAAGTTTTAGTAGGCTAAACAAGTTCAGAGCCCAAGTGTTTGTGGTTCGTTTGAGAGGTTAGCAGTGGGAGATGAGGACCAGCAAGAGCTTTCAGGGCTGGCACCTTTAGTGTAGGAGCAATCGCTGGACGTTCGCAATTTCGGTGTTGAGCTCTGGCCAGATTGAGCAGGAGAGGCTGTGTACATTGGAAGTTTTAGTAGCCTAAACAAGTTCAGAGGCCAAGTGTTTGTGGTTCGTTTGAGAGGTTACCAGTGGGAGATGAGGACCAGCAAGAGCTTTCAGGGCTGGCACCTTTAGTGTAGGAGCAATCGCTGGACGTGCGCAATTTCGGTGTTGAGCTCTGGCCAGATTGAGCAGGAGAGGCTGTGTACGTTGGAAGTTTTAGTAGGCTAAACAAGTTCAGAGGCCAAGTGTTTGTGGTTCGTTTGAGAGGTTACCAGTGGGAGATGAGGACCAGCAAGAGCTTTCAGGGCTGGCACCTTTAGTGTAGGAGCAATCGCTGGACGTTCGCAATTTCAGTGTTGAGCTCTGGCCAGATTGAGCAGGAGAGGCTGTGTACGTTGGAGTTTTAGTAGGCTAAACAAGTTCAGAGGCCAAGTGTTTGTGGTTCGTTTGAGAGGTTACCAGTGGAGATGAGGACCAGCAAGAGCTTTCAGGGCTGGCACCTTAGTGTAGGAGCAATCGCTGGACGTTCGCAATTTCGGTGTTGAGCTCTGGCCAGATTGAGCAGGAGAGGCTGTGTACGTTGGAAGTTTTAGTAGGCTAAACAAGTTCAGAGCCAAGTGTTTGTGGTTCGTTTGAGAGGTTACCTGTGGGAGATGAGGACCAGCAAGAGCTTTCAGGGCTGGCACCTTTAGTGTAGGAGCAATCCCTGGACGTTCGCAATTTCAGTGTTGAGCTCTGGCCAGATTGAGCAGGAGAGGCTGTGTACGTTGGAGTTTTAGTAGGCTAAACAACTTCAGAGCCCAAGTGTTTGTGGTTCGTTTGAGAGGTTACCAGTGGGAGATGAGGACCAGCAAGAGCTTTCAGGGCTGGCACCTTTAGTGTAGGAGCAATCCCTGGACGTTCGCAATTTCGGTGTTGAGCTCTGGCCAGATTGAGCAGGAGAGGCTGTGTACGTTGGGAGTTTTAGTAGGCTAAACAAGTTCAGAGGCCAAGTGTTTGTGGTTCGTTTGAGAGGTTACCAGTGGGAGATGAGGACCAGCAAGAGCTTTCAGGGCTGGCACCTTTAGTGTAGGAGCAATCGCTGGACGTTCGCAATTTCGGTGTTGAGCTCTGGCCAGATTGAGCAGGAGAGGCTGTGTACGTTGGAAGTTTTAGTAGGCTAAACAAGTTCAGAGCCAAGTGTTTGTGGTTCGTTTGAGAGGTTACCAGTGGGAGATGAGGACCAGCAAGAGCTTTCAGGGCTGGCACCTTTAGTGTAGGAGCAATCGCTGGACGTTCGCAATTTCAGTGTTGAGCTCTGGCCAGATTGAGCAGGAGAGGCTGTGTACGTTGGGAGTTTTAGTAGGCTAAACAAGTTCAGAGCCCAAGTGTTTGTGGTTCGTTTGAGAGGTTACCAGTGGGAGATGAGGACCAGCAAGAGCTTTCAGGGCTGGCACCTTTAGTGTAGGAGCAATCCCTGGACGTTCGCAATTTCAGTGTTGAGCTCTGGCCAGATTGAGCAGGAGAGGCTGTGTACGTTGGAAGTTTTAGTAGGCTAAACAAGTTCAGAGCCCAAGTGTTTGTGGTTCGTTTGAGAGGTTAGCAGTGGGAGATGAGGACCAGCAAGAGCTTTCAGGGCTGGCACCTTTAGTGTAGGAGCAATCGCTGGACGTTCGCAATTTCGGTTTTGAGCTCTGACATGATTTGCGAAAGGAAGCGATGATACGTCTGGACCTTTGAATGTCTAAACAAGTTCAGAGCACAAGTGTTTGTGGTTCGTTTGAGAGGTTACCAGTGGGAGATGAGGACCAGCAAGAGCTTTCAGGGCTGGCACCTTTAGTGTAGGAGCAATCGCTGGACGTGCGCAATTTCGGTGTTGAGCTCTGGCCAGATTGAGCAGGAGAGGCTGTGTACGCTGGAAGTTTTAGTAGGCTAAACAAGTTCAGAGGCCAAGTGTTTGTGGTTCGTTTGAGAGGTTACCAGTGGGAGATGAGGACCAGCAAGAGCTTTCAGGGCTGGCACCTTTAGTGTAGGAGCAATCGCTGGACGTTCGCAATTTCGGTGTTGAGCTCTGGCCAGATTGAGCAGGAGAGGCTGTGTACGTTGGAAGTTTTAGTAGGCTAAACAAGTTCAGAGGCCAAGTGTTTGTGGTTCGTTTGAGAGGTTACCTGTGGGAGATGAGACCAGCAAGAGCTTTCAGGGCTGGCACCTTTAGTGTAGGAGCAATCCCTGGACGTTCGCATTTCGGTGTTGAGCTCTGGCCAGATTGAGCAGGAGAGGCTGTGTACGTTGGAAGTTTTAGTAGGCTAAACAAGTTCAGAGCCCAAGTGTTTGTGGTTCGTTTGAGAGGTTACCAGTGGGAGATGAGGACCAGCAAGAGCTTTCAGGGCTGGCACCTTTAGTGTAGGAGCAATCGCTGGACGTTCGCAATTTCGGTGTTGAGCTCTGGCCAGATTGAGCAGGAGAGGCTGTGTACGTTGGAAGTTTTAGTAGCTAAACAAGTTCAGAGGCCAAGTGTTTGTGGTTCGTTTGAGAGGTTAGCAGTGGGAGATGAGGACCAGCAAGAGCTTTCAGGGCTGGCACCTTTAGTGTAGGAGCAATCGCTGGACGTGCGCAATTTCGGTGTTGAGCTCTGGCCAGATTGAGCAGGAGAGGCTGTGTACGTTGGAAGTTTTAGTAGGCTAAACAAGTTCAGAGGCCAAGTGTTTGTGGTTCGTTTGAGAGGTTACCAGTGGGAGATGAGGACCAGCAAGAGCTTTCAGGGCTGGCACCTTTAGTGTAGGAGCAATCCTGGACGTTCGCAATTTCGGTGTTGAGCTCTGACATGAATTTGCGAAAGGAAGCGATGATACGTCTGGACCTTTGAATGTCTAAACAAGTTCAGAGGCCAAGTGTTTGTGGTTCGTTTGAGAGGTTACCAGTGGGAGATGAGGACCAGCAAGAGCTTTCAGGGCTGGCACCTTTAGTGTAGGAGCAATCGCTGGACGTTCGCAATTTCGGTGTTGAGCTCTGGCCAGATTGAGCAGGAGAGGCTGTGTACGTTGGAAGTTTTAGTAGGCTAAACAAGTTCAGAGGCCCAAGTGTTTGTGGTTCGTTTGAGAGGTTACCAGTGGGAGATGAGAACCAGCAAGAGCTTTCAGGGCTGGCACCTTTAGTGTAGGAGCAATCGCTGGACGTTCGCAATTTCGGTGTTGAGCTCTGGCCAGATTGAGCAGGAGAGGCTGTGTACGTTGGAAGTTTTAGTAGGCTAAACAAGTTCAGAGGCCAAGTGTTTGTGGTTCGTTTGAGAGGTTACCAGTGGGAGATGAGGACCAGCAAGAGCTTTCAGGGCTGGCACCTTTAGTGTAGGAGCAATCCCTGGACGTTCGCAATTTCGGTGTTGAGCTCTGGCCAGATTGAGCAGGAGAGGCTGTGTACGGTGGAAGTTTTAGTAGGCTAAACAAGTTCAGAGCCCAAGTGTTTGTGGTTCGTTTGAGAGGTTCCCAGTGGGAGATGAGGACCAGCAAGAGCTTTCAGGGCTGGCACCTTTAGTGTAGGAGCAATCGCTGGACGTTCGCAATTTCGGTGTTGAGCTCTGGCCAGATTGAGCAGGAGAGGCTGTGTACGTTGGAAGTTTTAGTAGGCTAAACAAGTTCAGAGCCAAGTGTTTGTGGTTCGTTTGAGAGGTTACCTGTGGGAGATGACGACCAGCAAGAGCTTTCAGGGCTGGCACCTTTAGTGTAGGAGCAATCCCTGGACGTTCGCAATTTCAGTGTTGAGCTCTGGCCAGATTGAGCAGGAGAGGCTGTGTACGTTGGAGTTTTAGTAGGCTAAACAAGTTCAGAGCCCAAGTGTTTGTGGTTCGTTTGAGAGGTTACCTGTGGGAGATGAGGACCAGCAAGAGCTTTCAGGGCTGGCACCTTCAGTGTAGGAGCAATCGCTGGACGTTCGCAATTTCGGTGTTGAGCTCTGGCCAGATTGAGCAGGAGAGGCTGTGTACGTTGGAAGTTTTAGTAGGCTAAACAAGTTCAGAGGCCAAGTGTTTGTGGTTCGTTTAGAGGTTACCTGTGGGAGATGAGAACCAGCAAGAGCTTTCAGGGCTGGCACCTTTAGTGCAGGAGCAATCGCTGGACGTTCGCAATTTCGGTGTTGAGCTCTGGCCAGATTGAGCAGGAGAGGCTGTGTACGTTGGAAGTTTTAGTAGGCTAAACAAGTTCAGAGGCCAAGTGTTTGTGGTTCGTTTGAGAGGTTACCAGTGGGAGATGAGGACCAGCAAGAGCTTTCAGGGCTGGCACCTTTAGTGTAGGAGCAATCGCTGGACGTGCGCAATTTCGGTGTTGAGCTCTGGCCAGATTGAGCAGGAGAGGCTGTGTACGTTGGAAGTTTTAGTAGGCTAAACAAGTTCAGAGGCCAAGTGTTTGTGGTTCGTTTGAGAGGATACCAGTGGGAGATGAGGACCAGCAAGAGCTTTCAGGGCTGGCACCTTTAGTGTAGGAGCAATCGCTGGACGTTCGCAATTTCGGTGTTGAGCTCTGGCCAGATTGAGCAGCAGAGGCTGTGTACGTTGGAAGTTTTAGTAGGCTAAACAAGTTCAGAGGCCAAGTGTTTGTGGTTCGTTTGAGAGGTTACCAGTGGGAGATGAGGACCAGCAAGAGCTTTCAGGGCTGGCACCTTTAGTGTAGGAGCAATCGCTGGACGTTCGCAATTTCAGTGTTGAGCTCTGGCCAGATTGAGCAGGAGAGGCTGTGTACGTTGGGAGTTTTAGTAGGCTAAACAAGTTCAGAGGCCAAGTGTTTGTGGTTCGTTTGAGAGGTTACCAGTGGGAGATGAGGACCAGCAAGAGCTTTCAGGGCTGGCACCTTTAGTGTAGGAGCAATCCCTGGACGTTCGCAATTTCGGTGTTGAGCTCTGGCCAGATTGAGCAGGAGAGGCTGTGTACGTTGGGAGTTTTAGTAGGCTAAACAAGTTCAGAGGCCAAGTGTTTGTGGTTCGTTTGAGAGGTTACCAGTGGGAGATGAGGACCAGCAAGAGCTTTCAGGGCTGGCACCTTTAGTGTAGGAGCAATCGCTGGACGTTCGCAATTTCAGTGTTGAGCTCTGGCCAGATTGAGCAGGAGAGGCTGTGTACGTTGGGAGTTTTAGTAGGCTAAACAAGTTCAGAGCCCAAGTGTTTGTGGTTCGTTTGAGAGGTTACCAGTGGGAGATGAGGACCAGCAAGAGCTTTCAGGGCTGGCACCTTTAGTGTAGGAGCAATCCCTGGACGTTCGCAATTTCAGTGTTGAGCTCTGGCCAGATTGAGCAGGAGAGGCTGTGTACGTTGGAAGTTTTAGTAGGCTAAACAAGTTCAGAGCCCAAGTGTTTGTGGTTCGTTTGAGAGGTTAGCAGTGGGAGATGAGGACCAGCAAGAGCTTTCAGGGCTGGCACCTTTAGTGTAGGAGCAATCGCTGGACGTTCGCAATTTCGGTTTTGAGCTCTGACATGAATTTGCGAAAGGAAGCGATGATACGTCTGGACCTTTGAATGTCTAAACAAGTTCAGAGCCCAAGTGTTTGTGGTTCGTTTGAGAGGTTACCAGTGGGAGATGAGGACCAGCAAGAGCTTTCAGGGCTGGCACCTTTAGTGTAGGAGCAATCGCTGGACGTGCGCAATTTCGGTGTTGAGCTCTGGCCAGATGAGCAGGAGAGGCTGTGTACGCTGGAAGTTTTAGTAGGCTAAACAAGTTCAGAGGCCAAGTGTTTGTGGTTCGTTTGAGAGGTTACCAGTGGGAGATGAGGACCAGCAAGAGCTTTCAGGGCTGGCACCTTTAGTGTAGGAGCAATCGCTGGACGTTCGCAATTTCGGTGTTGAGCTCTGGCCAGATTGAGCAGGAGAGGCTGTGTACGTTGGAAGTTTTAGTAGGCTAAACAAGTTCAGAGGCCAAGTGTTTGTGGTTCGTTTGAGAGGTTACCAAGTGGGAGATGAGGACCAGCAAGAGCTTTCAGGGCTGGCACCTTTAGTGTAGGAGCAATCGCTGGACGTGCGCAATTTCGGTGTTGAGCTCTGGCCAGATTGAGCAGGAGAGGCTGTGTACGTTGGAAGTTTTAGTAGGCTAAACAAGTTCAGAGGCCAAGTGTTTGTGGTTCGTTTGAGAGGTTACCAGTGGGAGATGAGGACCAGCAAGAGCTTTCAGGGCTGGCACCTTTAGTGTAGGAGCAATCGCTGGACGTTCGCAATTTCAGTGTTGAGCTCTGGCCAGATTGAGCAGGAGAGGCTGTGTACGTTGGGAGTTTTAGTAGGCTAAACAAGTTCAGAGGCCAAGTGTTTGTGGTTCGTTTGAGAGGTTACCAGTGGGAGATGAGGACCAGCAAGAGCTTTCAGGGCTGGCACCTTTAGTGTAGGAGCAATCGCTGGACGTTCGCAATTTCGGTGTTGAGCTCTGGCCAGATTGAGCAGGAGAGGCTGTGTACGTTGGAAGTTTTAGTAGGCTAAACAAGTTCAGAGGCCAAGTGTTTGTGGTTCGTTTGAGAGGTTACCTGTGGGAGATGAGGACCAGCAAGAGCTTTCAGGGCTGGCACCTTTAGTGTAGGAGCAATCCCTGGACGTTCGCAATTTCAGTGTTGAGCTCTGGCCAGATTGAGCAGGAGAGGCTGTGTACGTTGGGAGTTTTAGTAGGCTAAACAAGTTCAGAGCCCAAGTGTTTGTGGTTCGTTTGAGAGGTTACCAGTGGGAGATGAGGACCAGCAAGAGCTTTCAGGGCTGGCACCTTTAGTGTAGGAGCAATCCCTGGACGTTCGCAATTTCGGTGTTGAGCTCTGGCCAGATTGAGCAGGAGAGGCTGTGTACGTTGGAGTTTTAGTAGGCTAAACAAGTTCAGAGGCCAAGTGTTTGTGGTTCGTTTGAGAGGTTACCAGTGGGAGATGAGGACCAGCAAGAGCTTTCAGGGCTGGCACCTTTAGTGTAGGAGCAATCGCTGGACGTTCGCAATTTCGGTGTTGAGCTCTGGCCAGATTGAGCAGGAGAGGCTGTGTACGTTGGAAGTTTTAGTAGGCTAAACAAGTCAGAGCCCAAGTGTTTGTGGTTCGTTTGAGAGGTTACCAGTGGGAGATGAGGACCAGCAAGAGCTTTCAGGGCTGGCACCTTTAGTGTAGGAGCAATCGCTGGACGTTCGCAATTTCAGTGTTGAGCTCTGGCCAGATTGAGCAGGAGAGGCTGTGTACGTTGGGAGTTTTAGTAGGCTAAACAAGTTCAGAGGCCAAGTGTTTGTGGTTCGTTTGAGAGGTTACCAGTGGGAGATGAGGACCAGCAAGAGCTTTCAGGGCTGGCACCTTTAGTGTAGGAGCAATCCCTGGACGTTCGCAATTTCAGTGTTGAGCTCTGGCCAGATTGAGCAGGAGAGGCTGTGTACGTTGGAAGTTTTAGTAGGCTAAACAAGTCAGAGCCCAAGTGTTTGTGGTTCGTTTGAGAGGTTAGCAGTGGGAGATGAGGACCAGCAAGAGCTTTCAGGGCTGGCACCTTTAGTGTAGGAGCAATCGCTGGACGTTCGCAATTTCGGTTTTGAGCTCTGACATGAATTTGCGAAAGGAAGCGATGATACGTCTGGACCTTTGAATGTCTAAACAAGTCAGAGGCCAAGTGTTTGTGGTTCGTTTGAGAGGTTACCAGTGGGAGATGAGGACCAGCAAGAGCTTTCAGGGCTGGCACCTTTAGTGTAGGAGCAATCGCTGGACGTTCGCAATTTCGGTGTTGAGCTCTGGCCAGATTGAGCAGGAGAGGCTGTGTACGTTGGAAGTTTTAGTAGGCTAAACAAGTTCAGAGGCCAAGTGTTTGTGGTTCGTTTGAGAGGTTACCTGTGGGAGATGAGGACCAGCAAGAGCTTTCAGGGCTGGCACCTTTAGTGTAGGAGCAATCGCTGGACGTTCGCATTTCGGTGTAGAATTTTGGCCAGATTGAGCAGGAGAGGCTGTGTACGTTGGAAGTTTTAGTAGGCTAAACAAGTTCAGAGCCAAGTGTTTGTGGTTCGTTTGAGAGGTTAGCAGTGGGAGATGAGGACCAGCAAGAGCTTTCAGGGCTGGCACCTTTAGTGTAGGAGCAATCGCTGACGTTCGCAATTTCGGTGTTGAGCTCTGGCCAGATTGAGCAGGAGAGGCTGTGTACGTTGGAAGTTTTAGTAGCCTAAACAAGTTCAGAGGCCAAGTGTTTGTGGTTCGTTTGAGAGGTTAGCAGTGGGAGATGAGGACCAGCAAGATCTTTCAGGGCTGGCACCTTTAGTGTAGGAGCAATCGCTGGACGTGCGCAATTTCGGTGTTGAGCTCTGGCCAGATTGAGCAGGAGAGGCTGTGTACGTTGGAAGTTTTAGTAGGCTAAACAAGTTCAGAGGCCAAGTGTTTGTGGTTCGTTTGAGAGGTTACCAGTGGGAGATGAGGACCAGCAAGAGCTTTCAGGGCTGGCACCTTTAGTGTAGGAGCAATCCCTGGACGTTCGCAATTTCGGTGTTGAGCTCTGACATGAATTTGCGAAAGGAAGCGATGATACGTCTGGACCTTTGAATGTCTAAACTAGTTCAGAGGCCAAGTGTTTGTGGTTCGTTTGAGAGGTTACCAGTGGGAGATGAGGACCAGCAAGAGCTTTCAGGGCTGGCACCTTTAGTGTAGGAGCAATCGCTGGACGTTCGCAATTTCGGTGTTGAGCTCTGGCCAGATTGAGCAGGAGAGGCTGTGTACGTTGGAAGTTTTAGTAGGCTAAACAAGTTCAGAGCCCAAGTGTTTGTGGTTCGTTTGAGAGGTTACCAGTGGGAGATGAGACCAGCAAGAGCTTTCAGGGCTGGCACCTTTAGTGTAGGAGCAATCGCTGGACGTTCGCAATTTCGGTGTTGAGCTCTGGCCAGATTGAGCAGGAGAGGCTGTGTACGTTGGAAGTTTTAGTAGGCTAAACAAGTTCAGAGGCCAAGTGTTTGTGGTTCGTTTGAGAGGTTACCAGTGGGAGATGAGGACCAGCAAGAGCTTTCAGGGCTGGCACCTTTAGTGTAGGAGCAATCCCTGGACGTTCGCAATTTCGGTGTTGAGCTCTGGCCAGATTGAGCAGGAGAGGCTGTGTACGGTGGAAGTTTTAGTAGGCTAAACAAGTTCAGAGCCAAGTGTTTGTGGTTCGTTTGAAAGGTTCCCAGTGGGAGATGAGGACCAGCAAGAGCTTTCAGGGCTGGCACCTTAGTGTAGGAGCAATCGCTGGACGTTCGCAATTTCGGTGTTGAGCTCTGGCCAGATTGAGCAGGAGAGGCTGTGTACGTTGGAAGTTTTAGTAGGCTAAACAAGTTCAGAGGCCAAGTGTTTGTGGTTCGTTTGAGAGGTTACCAGTGGGAGATGAGGACCAGCAAGAGCTTTCAGGGCTGGCACCTTTAGTGTAGGAGCAATCCCTGGACGTTCGCAATTTCAGTGTTGAGCTCTGGCCAGATTGAGCAGGAGAGGCTGTGTACGTTGGGAGTTTTAGTAGGCTAAACAAGTTCAGAGCCCAAGTGTTTGTGGTTCGTTTGAGAGGTTACCTGTGGGAGATGAGGACCAGCAAGAGCTTTCAGGGCTGGCACCTTTAGTGTAGGAGCAATCGCTGGACGTGCGCAATTTCGGTGTTGAGCTCTGGCCAGATTGAGCAGGAGAGGCTGTGTACGCTGGAAGTTTTAGTAGGCTAAACAAGTTCAGAGGCCAAGTGTTTGTGGTTCGTTTGAGAGGTTACCAGTGGGAGATGAGGACCAGCAAGAGCTTTCAGGGCTGGCACCTTTAGTGTAGGAGCAATCGCTGGACGTTCGCAATTTCGGTGTGAGCTCTGGCCAGATTGAGCAGGAGAGGCTGTGTACGTTGGAAGTTTTAGTAGGCTAAACAAGTTCAGAGGCCAAGTGTTTGTGGTTCGTTTGAGAGGTTACCTGTGGGAGATGAGGACCAGCAAGAGCTTTCAGGGCTGGCACCTTTAGTGTAGGAGCAATCCCTGGACGTTCGCATTTCGGTGTTGAATTTTGGCCAGATTGAGCAGGAGAGGCTGTGTACGTTGGAAGTTTTAGTAGGCTAAACAAGTTCAGAGCCCAAGTGTTTGTGGTTCGTTTGAGAGGTTACCAGTGGGAGATGAGGACCAGCAAGAGCTTTCAGGGCTGGCACCTTTAGTGTAGGAGCAATCGCTGGACGTTCGCAATTTCGGTGTTGAGCTCTGGCCAGATTGAGCAGGAGAGGCTGTGTACGTTGGAAGTTTTAGTAGCCTAAACAAGTTCAGAGGCCAAGTGTTTGTGGTTCGTTTGAGAGGTTAGCAGTGGGAGATGAGGACCAGCAAGATCTTTCAGGGCTGGCACCTTTAGTGTAGGAGCAATCGCTGGACGTGCGCAATTTCGGTGTTGAGCTCTGGCCAGATTGAGCAGGAGAGGCTGTGTACGTTGGAAGTTTTAGTAGGCTAAACAAGTTCAGAGGCCAAGTGTTTGTGGTTCGTTTGAGAGGTTACCAGTGGGAGATGAGGACCAGCAAGAGCTTTCAGGGCTGGCACCTTTAGTGTAGGAGCAATCCCTGGACGTTCGCAATTTCGGTGTTGAGCTCTGACATGAATTTGCGAAAGGAAGCGATGATACGTCTGGACCTTTGAATGTCTAAACTAGTTCAGAGGCCAAGTGTTTGTGGTTCGTTTGAGAGGTTACCAGTGGGAGATGAGGACCAGCAAGAGCTTTCAGGGCTGGCACCTTTAGTGTAGGAGCAATCGCTGGACGTTCGCAATTTCGGTGTTGAGCTCTGGCCAGATTGAGCAGGAGAGGCTGTGTACGTTGGAAGTTTTAGTAGGCTAAACAAGTTCAGAGCCCAAGTGTTTGTGGTTCGTTTGAGAGGTTACCAGTGGGAGATGAGAACCAGCAAGAGCTTTCAGGGCTGGCACCTTTAGTGTAGGAGCAATCGCTGGACGTTCGCAATTTCGGTGTTGAGCTCTGGCCAGATTGAGCAGGAGAGGCTGTGTACGTTGGAAGTTTTAGTAGGCTAAACAAGTTCAGAGGCCAAGTGTTTGTGGTTCGTTGAGAGGTTACCAGTGGGAGATGAGGACCAGCAAGAGCTTTCAGGGCTGGCACCTTTAGTGTAGGAGCAATCCCTGGACGTTCGCAATTTCGGTGTTGAGCTCTGGCCAGATTGAGCAGGAGAGGCTGTGTACGGTGGAAGTTTTAGTAGGCTAAACAAGTTCAGAGCCCAAGTGTTTGTGGTTCGTTTTAAAGGTTCCCAGTGGGAGATGAGGACCAGCAAGAGCTTTCAGGGCTGGCACCTTTAGTGTAGGAGCAATCGCTGGACGTTCGCAATTTCGGTGTTGAGCTCTGGCCAGATTGAGCAGGAGAGGCTGTGTACGTTGGAAGTTTTAGTAGGCTAAACAAGTTCAGAGCCAAGTGTTTGTGGTTCGTTTTAGAGGTTACCTGTGGGAGATGAGGACCAGCAAGAGCTTTCAGGGCTGGCACCTTTAGTGTAGGAGCAATCCCTGGACGTTCGCAATTTCAGTGTTGAGCTCTGGCCAGATTGAGCAGGAGAGGCTGTGTACGTTGGGAGTTTTAGTAGGCTAAACAAGTTCAGAGCCCAAGTGTTTGTGGTTCGTTTGAGAGGTTACCTGTGGGAGATGAGGACCAGCAAGAGCTTTCAGGGCTGGCACCTTCAGTGTAGGAGCAATCGCTGGACGTTCGCAATTTCGGTGTTGAGCTCTGGCCAGATTGAGCAGGAGAGGCTGTGTACGTTGGAAGTTTTAGTAGGCTAAACAAGTTCAGAGCCCAAGTGTTTGTGGTTCGTTTTAGAGGTTACCTGTGGGAGATGAGAACCAGCAAGAGCTTTCAGGGCTGGCACCTTTAGTGCAGGAGCAATCGCTGGACGTTCGCAATTTCGGTGTTGAGCTCTGGCCAGATTGAGCAGGAGAGGCTGTGTACGTTGGAAGTTTTAGTAGGCTAAACAAGTTCAGAGCCCAAGTGTTTGTGGTTCGTTTGAGAGGTTACCAGTGGGAGATGAGGACCAGCAAGAGCTTTCAGGGCTGGCACCTTTAGTGTAGGAGCAATCGCTGGACGTGCGCAATTTCGGTGTTGAGCTCTGGCCAGATTGAGCAGGAGAGGCTGTGTACGTTGGAAGTTTTAGTAGGCTAAACAAGTTCAGAGGCCAAGTGTTTGTGGTTCGTTTGAGAGGATACCAGTGGGAGATGAGGACCAGCAAGAGCTTTCAGGGCTGGCACCTTTAGTGTAGGAGCAATCGCTGGACGTTCGCAATTTCGGTGTTGAGCTCTGGCCAGATTGAGCAGCAGAGGCTGTGTACGTTGGAAGTTTTAGTAGGCTAAACAAGTTCAGAGGCCAAGTGTTTGTGGTTCGTTTGAGAGGTTACCAGTGGGAGATGAGGACCAGCAAGAGCTTTCAGGGCTGGCACCTTTAGTGTAGGAGCAATCGCTGGACGTTCGCAATTTCAGTGTTGAGCTCTGGCCAGATTGAGCAGGAGAGGCTGTGTACGTTGGAGTTTTAGTAGGCTAAACAAGTTCAGAGGCCAAGTGTTTGTGGTTCGTTTGAGAGGTTACCAGTGGGAGATGAGGACCAGCAAGAGCTTTCAGGGCTGGCACCTTTAGTGTAGGAGCAATCCCTGGACGTTCGCAATTTCGGTGTTGAGCTCTGGCCAGATTGAGCAGGAGAGGCTGTGTACGTTGGGAGTTTTAGTAGGCTAAACAAGTTCAGAGGCCAAGTGTTTGTGGTTCGTTTGAGAGGTTACCAGTGGGAGATGAGGACCAGCAAGAGCTTTCAGGGCTGGCACCTTTAGTGTAGGAGCAATCGCTGGACGTTCGCAATTTCGGTGTTGAGCTCTGGCCAGATTGAGCAGGAGAGGCTGTGTACGTTGGAAGTTTTAGTAGGCTAAACAAGTTCAGAGCCCAAGTGTTTGTGGTTCGTTTGAGAGGTTACCAGTGGGAGATGAGGACCAGCAAGAGCTTTCAGGGCTGGCACCTTTAGTGTAGGAGCAATCGCTGGACGTTCGCAATTTCAGTGTTGAGCTCTGGCCAGATTGAGCAGGAGAGGCTGTGTACGTTGGGAGTTTTAGTAGGCTAAACAAGTTCAGAGCCCAAGTGTTTGTGGTTCGTTTGAGAGGTTACCAGTGGGAGATGAGGACCAGCAAGAGCTTTCAGGGCTGGCACCTTTAGTGTAGGAGCAATCCCTGGACGTTCGCAATTTCAGTGTTGAGCTCTGGCCAGATTGAGCAGGAGAGGCTGTGTACGTTGGAAGTTTTAGTAGGCTAAACAAGTTCAGAGCCCAAGTGTTTGTGGTTCGTTTGAGAGGTTAGCAGTGGGAGATGAGGACCAGCAAGAGCTTTCAGGGCTGGCACCTTTAGTGTAGGAGCAATCGCTGGACGTTCGCAATTTCGGTTTTGAGCTCTGACATGAATTTGCGAAAGGAAGCGATGATACGTCTGGACTTTTGAATGTCTAAACAAGTTCAGAGCCCAAGTGTTTGTGGTTCGTTTGAGAGGTTACCAGTGGGAGATGAGGACCAGCAAGAGCTTTCAGGGCTGGCACCTTTAGTGTAGGAGCAATCGCTGGACGTGCGCAATTTCGGTGTTGAGCTCTGGCCAGATTGAGCAGGAGAGGCTGTGTACGCTGGAAGTTTTAGTAGGCTAAACAAGTTCAGAGGCCAAGTGTTTGTGGTTCGTTTGAGAGGTTACCAGTGGGAGATGAGGACCAGCAAGAGCTTTCAGGGCTGGCACCTTTAGTGTAGGAGCAATCGCTGGACGTTCGCAATTTCGGTGTTGAGCTCTGGCCAGATTGAGCAGGAGAGGCTGTGTACGTTGGAAGTTTTAGTAGGCTAAACAAGTTCAGAGGCCAAGTGTTTGTGGTTCGTTTGAGAGGTTACCAGTGGGAGATGAGGACCAGCAAGAGCTTTCAGGGCTGGCACCTTTAGTGTAGGAGCAATCGCTGGACGTGCGCAATTTCGGTGTTGAGCTCTGGCCAGATTGAGCAGGAGAGGCTGTGTACGTTGGAAGTTTTAGTAGGCTAAACAAGTTCAGAGGCCAAGTGTTTGTGGTTCGTTTGAGAGGTTACCAGTGGGAGATGAGGACCAGCAAGAGCTTTCAGGGCTGGCACCTTTAGTGTAGGAGCAATCGCTGGACGTTCGCAATTTCAGTGTTGAGCTCTGGCCAGATTGAGCAGGAGAGGCTGTGTACGTTGGGAGTTTTAGTAGGCTAAACAAGTTCAGAGGCCAAGTGTTTGTGGTTCGTTTGAGAGGTTACCAGTGGGAGATGAGGACCAGCAAGAGCTTTCAGGGCTGGCACCTTTAGTGTAGGAGCAATCGCTGGACGTTCGCAATTTCGGTGTTGAGCTCTGGCCAGATTGAGCAGGAGAGGCTGTGTACGTTGGAAGTTTTAGTAGGCTAAACAAGTTCAGAGGCCAAGTGTTTGTGGTTCGTTTGAGAGGTTACCAGTGGGAGATGAGGACCAGCAAGAGCTTTCAGGGCTGGCACCTTTAGTGTAGGAGCAATCCCTGGACGTTCGCAATTTCAGTGTTGAGCTCTGGCCAGATTGAGCAGGAGAGGCTGTGTACGTTGGGAGTTTTAGTAGGCTAAACAAGTTCAGAGCCCAAGTGTTTGTGGTTCGTTTGAGAGGTTACCAGTGGGAGATGAGGACCAGCAAGAGCTTTCAGGGCTGGCACCTTTAGTGTAGGAGCAATCCCTGGACGTTCGCAATTTCGGTGTTGAGCTCTGGCCAGATTGAGCAGGAGAGGCTGTGTACGTTGGAGTTTTAGTAGGCTAAACAAGTTCAGAGGCCAAGTGTTTGTGGTTCGTTTGAGAGGTTACCAGTGGGAGATGAGGACCAGCAAGAGCTTTCAGGGCTGGCACCTTTAGTGTAGGAGCAATCGCTGGACGTTCGCAATTTCGGTGTTGAGCTCTGGCCAGATTGAGCAGGAGAGGCTGTGTACGTTGGAAGTTTTAGTAGGCTAAACAAGTTCAGAGCCCAAGTGTTTGTGGTTCGTTTGAGAGGTTACCAGTGGGAGATGAGGACCAGCAAGAGCTTTCAGGGCTGGCACCTTTAGTGTAGGAGCAATCGCTGGACGTTCGCAATTTCAGTGTTGAGCTCTGGCCAGATTGAGCAGGAGAGGCTGTGTACGTTGGGAGTTTTAGTAGGCTAAACAAGTTCAGAGCCCAAGTGTTTGTGGTTCGTTTGAGAGGTTACCAGTGGGAGATGAGGACCAGCAAGAGCTTTCAGGGCTGGCACCTTTAGTGTAGGAGCAATCCCTGGACGTTCGCAATTTCAGTGTTGAGCTCTGGCCAGATTGAGCAGGAGAGGCTGTGTACGTTGGAAGTTTTAGTAGGCTAAACAAGTTCAGAGCCCAAGTGTTTGTGGTTCGTTTGAGAGGTTAGCAGTGGGAGATGAGGACCAGCAAGAGCTTTCAGGGCTGGCACCTTTAGTGTAGGAGCAATCGCTGGACGTTCGCAATTTCGGTTTTGAGCTCTGACATGAATTTGCGAAAGGAAGCGATGATACGTCTGGACCTTTGAATGTCTAAACAAGTTCAGAGCCCAAGTGTTTGTGGTTCGTTTGAGAGGTTACCAGTGGGAGATGAGGACCAGCAAGAGCTTTCAGGGCTGGCACCTTTAGTGTAGGAGCAATCGCTGGACGTTCGCAATTTCGGTGTTGAGCTCTGGCCAGATTGAGCAGGAGAGGCTGTGTACGCTGGAAGTTTTAGTAGGCTAAACAAGTTCAGAGGCCAAGTGTTTGTGGTTCGTTTGAGAGGTTACCAGTGGGAGATGAGGACCAGCAAGAGCTTTCAGGGCTGGCTCCTTTAGTGTAGGAGCAATCGCTGGACGTTCGCAATTTCGGTGTTGAGCTCTGGCCAGATTGAGCAGGAGAGGCTGTGTACGTTGGAAGTTTTAGTAGGCTAAACAAGTTCAGAGGCCAAGTGTTTGTGGTTCGTTTGAGAGGTTACCTGTGGGAGATGAGGACCAGCAAGAGCTTTCAGGGCTGGCACCTTTAGTGTAGGAGCAATCGCTGGACGTTCGCATTTCGGTGTTGAATTTTGGCCAGATTGAGCAGGAGAGGCTGTGTACGGTGGAAGTTTTAGTAGGCTAAACAAGTTCAGAGCCCAAGTGTTTGTGGTTCGTTTGAGAGGTTAGCAGTGGGAGATGAGGACCAGCAAGAGCTTTCAGGGCTGGCACCTTTAGTGTAGGAGCAATCGCTGGACGTTCGCAATTTCGGTGTTGAGCTCTGGCCAGATTGAGCAGGAGAGGCTGTGTACGTTGGAAGTTTTAGTAGCCTAAACAAGTTCAGAGGCCAAGTGTTTGTGGTTCGTTTGAGAGGTTAGCAGTGGGAGATGAGGACCAGCAAGATCTTTCAGGGCTGGCACCTTTAGTGTAGGAGCAATCGCTGGACGTGCGCAATTTCGGTGTTGAGCTCTGGCCAGATTGAGCAGGAGAGGCTGTGTACGTTGGAAGTTTTAGTAGGCTAAACAAGTTCAGAGGCCAAGTGTTTGTGGTTCGTTTGAGAGGTTACCAGTGGGAGATGAGGACCAGCAAGAGCTTTCAGGGCTGGCACCTTTAGTGTAGGAGCAATCCCTGGACGTTCGCAATTTCGGTGTTGAGCTCTGACATGAATTTGCGAAAGGAAGCGATGATACGTCTGGACCTTTGAATGTCTAAACTAGTTCAGAGGCCAAGTGTTTGTGGTTCGTTTGAGAGGTTACCAGTGGGAGATGAGGACCAGCAAGAGCTTTCAGGGCTGGCACCTTTAGTGTAGGAGCAATCGCTGGACGTTCGCAATTTCGGTGTTGAGCTCTGGCCAGATTGAGCAGGAGAGGCTGTGTACGTTGGAAGTTTTAGTAGGCTAAACAAGTTCAGAGCCCAAGTGTTTGTGGTTCGTTTGAGAGGTTACCAGTGGGAGATGAGAACCAGCAAGAGCTTTCAGGGCTGGCACCTTTAGTGTAGGAGCAATCGCTGGACGTTCGCAATTTCGGTGTTGAGCTCTGGCCAGATTGAGCAGGAGAGGCTGTGTACGTTGGAAGTTTTAGTAGGCTAAACAAGTTCAGAGGCCAAGTGTTTGTGGTTCGTTTGAGAGGTTACCAGTGGGAGATGAGGACCAGCAAGAGCTTTCAGGGCTGGCACCTTTAGTGTAGGAGCAATCCCTGGACGTTCGCAATTTCGGTGTTGAGCTCTGGCCAGATTGAGCAGGAGAGGCTGTGTACGGTGGAAGTTTTAGTAGGCTAAACAAGTTCAGAGCCCAAGTGTTTGTGGTTCGTTTTAAAGGTTCCCAGTGGGAGATGAGGACCAGCAAGAGCTTTCAGGGCTGGCACCTTTAGTGTAGGAGCAATCGCTGGACGTTCGCAATTTCGGTGTTGAGCTCTGGCCAGATTGAGCAGGAGAGGCTGTGTACGTTGGAAGTTTTAGTAGGCTAAACAAGTTCAGAGGCCAAGTGTTTGTGGTTCGTTTTAGAGGTTACCTGTGGGAGATGAGGACCAGCAAGAGCTTTCAGGGCTGGCACCTTTAGTGTAGGAGCAATCCCTGGACGTTCGCAATTTCAGTGTTGAGCTCTGGCCAGATTGAGCAGGAGAGGCTGTGTACGTTGGGAGTTTTAGTAGGCTAAACAAGTTCAGAGCCCAAGTGTTTGTGGTTCGTTTGAGAGGTTACCTGTGGGAGATGAGGACCAGCAAGAGCTTTCAGGGCTGGCACCTTCAGTGTAGGAGCAATCGCTGGACGTTCGCAATTTCGGTGTTGAGCTCTGGCCAGATTGAGCAGGAGAGGCTGTGTACGTTGGAAGTTTTAGTAGGCTAAACAAGTTCAGAGCCCAAGTGTTTGTGGTTCGTTTTAGAGGTTACCTGTGGGAGATGAGAACCAGCAAGAGCTTTCAGGGCTGGCACCTTTAGTGCAGGAGCAATCGCTGGACGTTCGCAATTTCGGTGTTGAGCTCTGGCCAGATTGAGCAGGAGAGGCTGTGTACGTTGGAAGTTTTAGTAGGCTAAACAAGTTCAGAGCCCAAGTGTTTGTGGTTCGTTTGAGAGGTTACCAGTGGGAGATGAGGACCAGCAAGAGCTTTCAGGGCTGGCACCTTTAGTGTAGGAGCAATCGCTGGACGTGCGCAATTTCGGTGTTGAGCTCTGGCCAGATTGAGCAGGAGAGGCTGTGTACGTTG
Source organism: Gavia stellata (assembly GCF_030936135.1). Lineage (NCBI taxonomy): Eukaryota > Metazoa > Chordata > Aves > Gaviiformes > Gaviidae > Gavia > Gavia stellata. The sequence goes on from NW_026776922.1 coordinate 63,007, forward strand.
GAAGTTTTAGTAGGCTAAACAAGTTCAGAGGCCAAGTGTTTGTGGTTCGTTTGAGAGGATACCAGTGGGAGATGAGGACCAGCAAGAGCTTTCAGGGCTGGCACCTTTAGTGTAGGAGCAATCGCTGGACGTTCGCAATTTCGGTGTTGAGCTCTGGCCAGATTGAGCAGCAGAGGCTGTGTACGTTGGAAGTTTTAGTAGGCTAAACAAGTTCAGAGGCCAAGTGTTTGTGGTTCGTTTGAGAGGTTACCAGTGGGAGATGAGGACCAGCAAGAGCTTTCAGGGCTGGCACCTTTAGTGTAGGAGCAATCCCTGGACGTTCGCAATTTCGGTGTTGAGCTCTGGCCAGATTGAGCAGGAGAGGCTGTGTACGTTGGAAGTTTTAGTAGGCTAAACAAGTTCAGAGGCCAAGTGTTTGTGGTTCGTTTGAGAGGTTACCAGTGGGAGATGAGGACCAGCAAGAGCTTTCAGGGCTGGCACCTTTAGTGTAGGAGCAATCGCTGGACGTTCGCAATTTCGGTGTTGAGCTCTGGCCAGATTGAGCAGGAGAGGCAGTGTACGTTGGAAGTTTTAGTAGGCTAAACAAGTTCAGAGGCCAAGTGTTTGTGGTTCGTTTGAGAGGTTAGCAGTGGGAGATGAGGACCAGCAAGAGCTTTCAGGGCTGGCACCTTTAGTGTAGGAGCAATCGCTGGACGTGCGCAATTTCGGTGTTGAGCTCTGACATGAATTTGCGAAAGGAAGCGATGATACGTCTGGACCTTTGAATGTCTAAACTAGTTCAGAGGCCAAGTGTTTGTGGTTCGTTTGAGAGGTTACCAGTGGGAGATGAGGACCAGCAAGAGCTTTCAGGGCTGGCACCTTTAGTGTAGGAGCAATCGCTGGACGTTCGCAATTTCGGTGTTGAGCTCTGGCCAGATTGAGCAGGAGAGGCTGTGTACGTTGGAAGTTTTAGTAGGCTAAACAAGTTCAGAGCCCAAGTGTTTGTGGTTCGTTTGAGAGGTTACCAGTGGGAGATGAGAACCAGCAAGAGCTTTCAGGGCTGGCACCTTTAGTGTAGGAGCAATCGCTGGACGTTCGCAATTTCGGTGTTGAGCTCTGGCCAGATTGAGCAGGAGAGGCAGTGTACGTTGGAAGTTTTAGTAGGCTAAACAAGTTCAGAGGCCAAGTGTTTGTGGTTCGTTTGAGAGGTTAGCAGTGGGAGATGAGGACCAGCAAGAGCTTTCAGGGCTGGCACCTTTAGTGTAGGAGCAATCGCTGGACGTGCGCAATTTCGGTGTTGAGCTCTGACATGAATTTGCGAAAGGAAGCGATGATACGTCTGGACCTTTGAATGTCTAAACTAGTTCAGAGGCCAAGTGTTTGTGGTTCGTTTGAGAGGTTACCAGTGGGAGATGAGAACCAGCAAGAGCTTTCAGGGCTGGCACCTTTAGTGTAGGAGCAATCGCTGGACGTTCGCAATTTCGGTGTTGAGCTCTGGCCAGATTGAGCAGGAGAGGCTGTGTACGTTGGAAGTTTTAGTAGGCTAAACAAGTTCAGAGGCCAAGTGTTTGTGGTTCGTTTGAGAGGTTACCAGTGGGAGATGAGGACCAGCAAGAGCTTTCAGGGCTGGCACCTTTAGTGTAGGAGCAATCCCTGGATGTTCGCAATTTCGGTGTTGAGCTCTGGCCAGATTGAGCAGGAGAGGCTGTGTACGTTGGAAGTTTTAGTAGGCTAAACAAGTTCAGAGCCCAAGTGTTTGTGGTTCGTTTTAAAGGTTACCTGTGGGAGATGAGGACCAGCAAGAGCTTTCAGGGCTGGCACCTTTAGTGTAGGAGCAATCGCTGGACGTTCGCAATTTCGGTGTTGAGCTCTGGCCAGATTGAGCAGGAGAGGCTGTGTACGTTGGAAGTTTTAGTAGGCTAAACAAGTTCAGAGCCCAAGTGTTTGTGGTTCGTTTTAGAGGTTACCTGTGGGAGATGAGGACCAGCAAGAGCTTTCAGGGCTGGCACCTTTAGTGTACGAGCAATCCCTGGACGTTCGCAATTTCAGTGTTGAGCTCTGGCCAGATTGAGCAGGAGAGGCTGTGTACGTTGGGAGTTTTAGTAGGCTAAACAAGTTCAGAGCCAAGTGTTTGTGGTTCGTTTGAGAGGTTACCTGTGGGAGATGAGGACCAGCAAGAGCTTTCAGGGCTGGCACCTTCAGTGTAGGAGCAATCGCTGGACGTTCGCAATTTCGGTGTTGAGCTCTGGCCAGATTGAGCAGGAGAGGCTGTGTACGTTGGAAGTTTTAGTAGGCTAAACAAGTTCAGAGCCCAAGTGTTTGTGGTTCGTTTGAGAGGTTACCTGTGGGAGATGAGAACCAGCAAGAGCTTTCAGGGCTGGCACCTTTAGTGCAGGAGCAATCGCTGGACGTTCGCAATTTCGGTGTTGAGCTCTGGCCAGATTGAGCAGGAGAGGCTGTGTACGTTGGAAGTTTTAGTAGGCTAAACAAGTTCAGAGCCCAAGTGTTTGTGGTTCGTTTGAGAGGTTACCAGTGGGAGATGAGGACCAGCAAGAGCTTTCAGGGCTGGCACCTTTAGTGTAGGAGCAATCCCTGGACGTTCGCAATTTCGGTGTTGAGCTCTGGCCAGATTGAGCAGGAGAGGCTGTGTACGTTGGAAGTTTTAGTAGGCTAAACAAGTTCAGAGCCAAGTGTTTGTGGTTCGTTTGAGAGGTTACCTGTGGGAGATGAGGACCAGCAAGAGCTTTCAGGGCTGGCACCTTTAGTGTAGGAGCAATCGCTGGACGTTCGCAATTTCGGTGTTGAGCTCTGGCCAGATTGAGCAGGAGAGGCTGTGTACGTTGGAAGTTTTAGTAGGCTAAACAAGTTCAGAGGCCAAGTGTTTGTGGTTCGTTTGAGAGGTTACCAGTGGGAGATGAGGACCAGCAAGAGCTTTCAGGGCTGGCACCTTTAGTGTAGGAGCAATCCCTGGACGTTCGCAATTTCGGTGTTGAGCTCTGGCCAGATTGAGCAGGAGAGGCTGTGTACGTTGGAAGTTTTAGTAGGCTAAACAAGTTCAGAGCCCAAGTGTTTGTGGTTCGTTTTAAAGGTTACCTGTGGGAGATGAGGACCAGCAAGAGCTTTCAGGGCTGGCACCTTTAGTGTAGGAGCAATCGCTGGACGTTCGCAATTTCAGTGTTGAGCTCTGGCCAGATTGAGCAGGAGAGGCTGTGTACATTGGAAGTTTTAGTAGGCTAAACAAGTTCAGAGGCCAAGTGTTTGTGGTTCGTTTGAGAGGTTACCAGTGGGAGATGAGGACCAGCAAGAGCTTTCAGGGCTGGCACCTTCAGTGTAGGAGCAATCGCTGGACGTTCGCAATTTCGGTGTTGAGCTCTGGCCAGATTGAGCAGGAGAGGCTGTGTACGTTGGAAGTTTTAGTAGGCTAAACAAGTTCAGAGGCCAAGTGTTTGTGGTTCGTTTGAGAGGTTACCAGTGGGAGATGAGGACCAGCAAGAGCTTTCAGGGCTGGCACCTTTAGTGTAGGAGCAATCCCTGGACGTTCGCAATTTCAGTGTTGAGCTCTGGCCAGATTGAGCAGGAGAGGCTGTGTACGTTGGGAGTTTTAGTAGGCTAAACAAGTTCAGAGGCCAAGTGTTTGTGGTTCGTTTGAGAGGTTAGCAGTGGGAGATGAGGACCAGCAAGAGCTTTCAGGGCTGGCACCTTTAGTGTAGGAGCAATCGCTGGACGTTCGCAATTTCGGTGTTGAGCTCTGGCCAGATTGAGCAGGAGAGGCTGTGTACGTTGGAAGTTTTAGTAGGCGAAACAAGTTCAGAGGCCAAGTGTTTGTGGTTCGTTTGAGAGGTTACCTGTGGGAGATGAGGACCAGCAAGAGCTGTCAGGCCTGGCACCTTTAGTGTAGGAGCAATCCCTGGACGTTCGCAATTTCAGTGTTGAGCTCTGGCCAGATTGAGCAGGAGAGGCTGTGTACGTTGGGAGTTTTAGTAGGCTAAACAACTTCAGAGCCCAAGTGTTTGTGGTTCGTTTGAGAGGTTACCAGTGGGAGATGAGGACCAGCAAGAGCTTTCAGGGCTGGCACCTTTAGTGTAGGAGCAATCCCTGGACGTTCGCAATTTCAGTGTTGAGCTCTGGCCAGATTGAGCAGGAGAGGCTGTGTACGTTGGGAGTTTTAGTAGGCTAAACAAGTTCAGAGCCCAAGTGTTTGTGGTTCGTTTGAGAGGTTAGCAGTGGGAGATGAGGACCAGCAAGAGCTTTCAGGGCTGGCACCTTTAGTGTAGGAGCAATCGCTGGACGTTCGCAATTTCGGTGTTGAGCTCTGGCCAGATTGAGCAGGAGAGGCTGTGTACGTTGGAAGTTTTAGTAGGCTAAACAAGTTCAGAGGCCAAGTGTTTGTGGTTCGTTTGAGAGGTTACCAGTGGGAGATGAGGACCAGCAAGAGCTTTCAGGGCTGGCACCTTTAGTGTAGGAGCAATCCCTGGACGTTCGCAATTTCAGTGTTGAGCTCTGGCCAGATTGAGCAGGAGAGGCTGTGTACGTTGGAAGTTTTAGTAGGCTAAACAAGTTCAGAGCCCAAGTGTTTGTGGTTCGTTTGAGAGGTTACCAGTGGGAGATGAGGACCAGCAAGAGCTTTCAGGGCTGGCACCTTTAGTGTAGGAGCAATCGCTGGACGTTCGCAATTTCGGTTTTGAGCTCTGACATGAATTTGCGAAAGGAAGCGATGATACGTCTGGACCTTTGAATGTCTAAACAAGTTAGAGCCCAAGTGTTTGTGGTTCGTTTGAGAGGTTAGCAGTGGGAGATGAGGACCAGCAAGAGCTTTCAGGGCTGGCACCTTTAGTGTAGGAGCAATCGCTGGACGTGCGCAATTTCGGTGTTGAGCTCTGGCCAGATTGAGCAGCAGAGGCTGTGTACGTTGGAAGTTTTAGTAGCCTAAACAAGTTCAGAGCCCAAGTGTTTGTGGTTCGTTTGAGAGGTTACCAGTGGGAGATGAGGACCAGCAAGAGCTTTCAGGGCTGGCACCTTTAGTGTAGGAGCAATCGCTGGACGTTCGCAATTTCGGTGTTGAGCTCTGGCCAGATTGAGCAGGAGAGGCTGTGTACGCTGGAAGTTTTAGTAGGGTAAACAAGTTCAGAGCCCAACTGTTTGTGGTTCGTTTGAGAGGATACCAGTGGGAGATGAGGACCAGCAAGAGCTTTCAGGGCTGGCACCTTTAGTGTAGGAGCAATCCCTGGACGTTCGCAATTTCGGTGTTGAGCTCTGGCCAGATTGAGCAGGAGAGGCTGTGTACGTTGGAAGTTTTAGTAGCCTAAACAAGTTCAGAGGCCAAGTGTTTGTGGTTCGTTTGAGAGGTTACCAGTGGGAGATGAGGACCAGCAAGAGCTTTCAGGGCTGGCACCTTTAGTGTAGGAGCAATCCCTGGACGTTCGCAATGTCGGTGTTGAGCTCTGGCCAGATTGAGCAGGAGAGGCAGTGTACGTTGGAAGTTTTAGTAGGCTAAACAAGTTCAGAGGCCAAGTGTTTGTGGTTCGTTTGAGAGGTTACCAGTGGGAGATGAGGACCAGCAAGAGCTTTCAGGGCTGGCACCTTTAGTGTAGGAGCAATCGCTGGACATGTGCAATTTCGGTGTTGAGCTCTGGCCAGATTGAGCAGGAGAGGCTGTGTACGTTGGAAGTTTTAGTAGGCTAAACAAGTTCAGAGCCCAAGTGTTTGTGGTTCGTTTGAGAGGTTACCAGTGGGAGATGAGGACCAGCAAGAGCTTTCAGGGCTGGCACCTTTAGTGTAGGAGCAATCCCTGGACGTTCGCAATGTCGGTGTTGAGCTCTGGCCAGATTGAGCAGGAGGGGCAGTGTACGTTGGAAGTTTTAGTAGGCTAAACAAGTTCAGAGGCCAAGTGTTTGTGGTTCGTTTGAGAGGTTACCAGTGGGAGATGAGGACCAGCAAGAGCTTTCAGGGCTGGCACCTTTAGTGTAGGAGCAATCGCTGGACATGTGCAATTTCGGTGTTGAGCTCTGGCCAGATTGAGCAGGAGAGGCTGTGTACGTTGGAAGTTTTAGTAGGCTAAACAAGTTCAGAGCCCAAGTGTTTGTGGTTCGTTTGAGAGGTTACCAGTGGGAGATGAGGACCAGCAAGAGCTTTCAGGGCTGGCACCTTTAGTGTAGGAGCAATCGCTGGACGTTCGCAATTTCGGTGTTGAGCTCTGGCCAGATTGAGCAGGAGAGGCTGTGTACGTTGGAAGTTTTAGTAGGCTAAACAAGTTCAGAGCCCAAGTGTTTGTGGTTCGTTTGAGAGGTTACCAGTGGGAGATGAGGACCAGCAAGAGCTTTCAGGGCTGGCACCTTTAGTGTAGGAGCAATCGCTGGACGTTCGCAATTTCGGTGTTGAATTTTGGGCAGATTGAGCAGGAGAGGCTGTGTACGTTGGAAGTTTTAGTAGGCTAAACAAGTTCAGAGCCCAAGTGTTTGTGGTTCGTTTGAGAGGTTACCAGTGGGAGATGAGGACCAGCAAGAGCTTTCAGGGCTGGCACCTTTAGTGTAGGAGCAATCGCTGGACGTTCGCAATTTCGGTGTTTGAGCTCTGGCCAGATTGAGCAGGAGAGGCTGTGTACGTTGGAAGTTTTAGTAGGCTAAACAAGTTCACAGCCCAAGTGTTTGTGGTTCGTTTGAGAGGTTACCTGTGGGAGATGAGGACCAGCAAGAGCTTTCAGGGCTGGCACCTTTAGTGTAGGAGCAATCGCTGGACGTTCGCAATTTCGGTGTTGAGCTCTGGCCAGATTGAGCAGGAGAGGCTGTGTACGTTGGAAGTTTTAGTAGGCTAAACAAGTTCAGAGCCCAAGTGTTTGTGGTTCGTTTGAGAGGTTACCAGTGGGAGATGAGGACCAGCAAGAGCTTTCAGGGCTGGCACCTTTAGTGTAGGAGCAATCGCTGGACGTTCGCAATTTCGGTGTTGAGCTCTGGCCAGATTGAGCAGGAGAGGCAGTGTACGTTGGAAGTTTTAGTAGGCTAAACAAGTTCAGAGCCCAAGTGTTTGTGGTTCGTTTGAGAGGTTACCAGTGGGAGATGAGGACCAGCAAGAGCTTTCAGGGCTGGCACCTTTAGTGTAGGAGCAATCGCTGGACATGCGCAATTTCGGTGTTGAGCTCTGGCCAGATTGAGCAGGAGAGGCTGTGTACGTTGGAAGTTTTAGTAGGCTAAACAAGTTCAGGGCCCAAGTGTTTGTGGTTCGTTTGAGAGGTTACCAGTGGGAGATGAGGACCAGCAAGAGCTTTCAGGGCTGGCACCTTTAGTGTAGGAGCAATCCCTGGACGTTCGCAATTTCGGTGTTGAGCTCTGGCCAGATTGAGCAGGAGAGGCTGTGTACGTTGGAAGTTTTAGTAGGCTAAACAAGTTCAGAGCCCAAGTGTTTGTGGTTCGTTTGAGAGGTTAGCAGTGGGAGATGAGGACCAGCAAGAGCTTTCAGGGCTGGCACCTTTAGTGTAGGGAGCAATCGCTGGACGTTCGCAATTTCGGTGTTGAGCTCTGGCCAGATTGAGCAGGAGAGGCTGTGTACGTTGGAAGTTTTAGTAGGCTAAACAAGTTCAGAGGCCAAGTGTTTGTGGTTCGTTTGAGAGGTTAGCAGTGGGAGATGAGGACCAGCAAGAGCTTTCAGGGCTGGCACCTTTAGTGTAGGAGCAATCGCTGGACGTTCGCAATTTCGGTGTTGAGCTCTGGCCAGATTGAGCAGGAGAGGCTGTGTACGTTGGAAGTTTTAGTAGGCTAAACAAGTTCAGAGGCCAAGTGTTTGTGGTTCGTTTGAGAGGTTACCAGTGGGAGATGAGGACCAGCAAGAGCTTTCAGGGCTGGCACCTTTAGTGTAGGAGCAATCGCTGGACGTTCGCAATTTCGGTGTTGAGCTCTGCCAGATTGAGCAGGAGAGGCTGTGTACGTTGGAAGTTTTAGTAGGCTAAACAAGTTCAGAGGCCAAGTGTTTGTGGTTCGTTTGAGAGGTTACCAGTGGAGATGAGGACCAGCAAGAGCTTTCAGGGCTGGCACCTTTAGTGTAGGAGCAATCGCTGGACGTTCGCAATTTCGGTGTTGAGCTCTGGCCAGATTGAGCAGGAGAGGCTGTGTACGTTGGAAGTTTTAGTAGGCTAAACAAGTTCAGAGCCCAAGTGTTTGTGGTTCGTTTGAGAGGTTACCTGTGGGAGATGAGGACCAGCAAGAGCTTTCAGGGCTGGCACCTTCAGTGTAGGAGCAATCGCTGGACGTTCGCAATTTCGGTGTTGAGCTCTGGCCAGATTGAGCAGGAGAGGCTGTGTACGTTGGAAGTTTTAGTAGGCTAAACAAGTTCAGAGCCAAGTGTTTGTGGTTCGTTTGAGAGGTTAGCAGTGGGAGATGAGGACCAGCAAGAGCTTTCAGGGCTGGCACCTTTAGTGTAGGAGCAATCGCTGGACGTTCGCAATTTCGGTGTTGAGCTCTGGCCAGATTGAGCAGGAGAGGCTGTGTACGTTGGAAGTTTTAGTAGGCTAAACAAGTTCAGAGCCCAAGTGTTTGTGGTTCGTTTGAGAGGTTACCAGTGGGAGATGAGACCAGCAAGAGCTTTCAGGGCTGGCACCTTTAGTGTAGGAGCAATCGCTGGACGTTCGCAATTTCGGTGTTGAGCTCTGGCCAAAGATTGAGCAGGAGAGGCTGTGTACGTTGGAAGTTTTAGTAGGCTAAACAAGTTCAGAGGCCAAGTGTTTGTGGTTCGTTTGAGAGGTTACCAGTGGGAGATGAGGACCAGCAAGAGCTTTCAGGGCTGGCACCTTTAGTGTAGGAGCAATCGCTGGACGTTCGCAATTTCGGTGTTGAGCTCTGGCCAGATTGAGCAGGAGAGGCTGTGTACGTTGGAAGTTTTAGTAGGCTAAACAAGTTCAGAGGCCAAGTGTTTGTGGTTCGTTTGAGAGGTTACCAGTGGGAGATGAGGACCAGCAAGAGCTTTCAGGGCTGGCACCTTTAGTGTAGGAGCAATTGCTGGACGTTCGCAATTTCGGTGTTGAGCTCTGACATGAATTTGCGAAAGGAAGCGATGATACGTCTGGACCTTTGAATGTCTAAACTAGTTCAGAGGCCAAGTGTTTGTGGTTCGTTTGAGAGGTTACCAGTGGGAGATGAGGACCAGCAAGAGCTTTCAGGGCTGGCACCTTTAGTGTAGGAGCAATCGCTGGACGTTCGCATTTCGGTATTGAATTTTGGCTAGATTGAGCAGGAGAGGCTGTGTACGTTGGAAATTTTAGTAGGCTAAACAAGTTCAGAGGCCAAGTGTTTGTGGTTCGTTTGAGAGGTTACCAGTGGGAGATGAGGACCAGCAAGAGCTTTCAGGGCTGGCACCTTTAGTGTAGGAGCAATCGCTGGACGTTCGCAATTTCGGTGTTGAGCTCTGACATGAATTTGCGAAAGGAAGCGATGATACGTCTGGACCTTTGAATGTCTAAACTATTTCAGAGGCCAAGTGTTTGTGGTTCGTTTGAGAGGTTACCAGTGGGAGATGAGGACCAGCAAGAGCTTTCAGGGCTGGCACCTTTAGTGTAGGAGCAATCGCTGGACGTGCGCAATTTCGGTGTTGAGCTCTGGCCAGATTGAGCAGGAGAGGCTGTGTACGTTGGAAGTTTTAGTAGGCTAAACAAGTTCAGAGCCCAAGTGTTTGTGGTTCGTTTGAGAGGTTACCAGTGGGAGATGAGGACCAGCAAGAGCTTTCAGGGCTGGCACCTTTAGTGTAGGAGCAATCGCTGGACGTTCGCAATTTCGGTGTTGAGCTCTGGCCAGATTGAGCAGGAGAGGCTGTGTACGTTGGAAGTTTTAGTAGGGTAAACAAGTTCAGAGCCCAAGTGTTTGTGGTTCGTTTGAGAGGATACCAGTGGGAGATGAGGACCAGCAAGAGCTTTCAGGGCTGGCACCTTTAGTGTAGGAGCAATCGCTGGACGTTCGCAATTTCGGTGTTGAGCTCTGGCCAGCTTGAGCAGGAGAGGCTGTGTACGTTGGAAGTTTTAGTAGGCTAAACAAGTTCAGAGCCCAAGTGTTTGTGGTTCGTTTGAGAGGTTACCAGTGGGAGATGAGGACCAGCAAGAGCTTTCAGGGCTGGCACCTTTAGTGTAGGAGCAATCCCTGGACGTTCGCATTTCGGTGTTGAATTTTGGCCAGATTGAGCAGGAGAGGCTGTGTACGTTGGAAGTTTTAGTAGGGTAAACAAGTTCAGAGCCCAACTGTTTGTGGTTCGTTTGAGAGGATACCAGTGGGAGATGAGGACCAGCAAGAGCTTTCAGGGCTGGCACCTTTAGTGTAGGAGCAATCGCTGGACGTTCGCAATGTTGGTGTTGAGCTCTGGCCAGATTGAGCAGGAGAGGCTGTGTACGTTGGAAGTTTTAGTAGGCTAAACAAGTTCAGAGGCCAAGTGTTTGTGGTTCGTTTGAGAGGTTAGCAGTGGGAGATGAGGACCAGCAAGAGCTTTCAGGGCTGGCACCTTTAGTGTAGGAGCAATCGCTGGACATGGGCAATTTCGGTGTTGAGCTCTGGCCAGATTGAGCAGGAGAGGCTGTGTACGTTGGAAGTTTTAGTAGGCTAAACAAGTTCAGAGCCCAAGTGTTTGTGGTTCGTTTGAGAGGTTACCAGTGGGAGATGAGGACCAGCAAGAGCTTTCAGGGCTGGCACCTTTAGTGTAGGAGCAATCGCTGGACGTTCGCAATTTCGGTGTTGAGCTCTGGCCAGATTGAGCAGGAGAGGCTGTTTACGTTGGAAGTTTTAGTAGCCTAAACAAGTTCAGAGGCCAAGTGTTTGTGGTTCGTTTGAGAGGTTACCAGTGGGAGATGAGGACCAGCAAGAGCTTTCAGGGCTGGCACCTTTAGTGTAGGAGCAATCGCTGGACGTTCGCAATTTCGGTGTTGAGCTCTGGCCAGATTGAGCAGGAGAGGCTGTGTACGTTGGAAGTTTTAGTAGGCTAAACAAGTTCAGAGCCCAAGTGTTTGTGGTTCGTTTGAGAGGTTACCAGTGGGAGATGAGGACCAGCAAGAGCTTTCAGGGCTGGCACCTTTAGTGTAGGAGGAATCGCTGGACGTTCGCAATTTCGGTGTTGAGCTCTGGCCAGATTGAGCAGGAGAGGCTGTGTACGTTGGAAGGCTAAACAAGTTCAGAGCCCAAGTGTTTGTGGTTCGTTTGAGAGGTTACCAGTGGGAGATGAGGACCAGCAAGAGCTTTCAGGGCTGGCACCTTTAGTGTAGGAGGCAATCGCTGACGTGCGCAATTTCGGTGTTGAGCTCTGGCCAGATTGAGCAGGAGAGGCTGTGTACGTTGGAAGTTTTAGTAGGCTAAACAAGTTCAGAGGCCAAGTGTTTGTGGTTCGTTTGAGAGGTTACCAGTGGGAGATGAGGACCAGCAAGAGCTTTCAGGGCTGGCACCTTTAGTGTAGGAGCAATCGCTGGACGTTCGCAATTTCGGTGTTGAGCTCTGGCCAGATTGAGCAGGAGAGGCTGTGTACGTTGGAAGTTTTAGTAGGCTAAACAAGTTCAGAGGCCAAGTGTTTGTGGTTCGTTTGAGAGGTTACCAGTGGGAGATGAGGACCAGCAAGAGCTTTCAGGGCTGGCACCTTTAGTGTAGGAGCAATCGCTGGACGTTCGCAAATTTCGGTGTTGAGCTCTGGCCAGATTGAGCAGGAGAGGCTGTGTACGTTGGAAGTTTTAGTAGGGCTAAACAAGTTCAGAGCCCAAGTGTTTGTGGTTCGTTTTAGAGGTTACCAGTGGGAGATGAGGACCAGCAAGAGCTTTCAGGGCTGGCACCTTTAGTGTAGGAGCAATCGCTGGACGTTCGCAATTTCGGTGTTGAAGCTCTGGCCAGATTGAGCAGGAGAGGCTGTGTACGTTGGAAGTTTTAGTAGGCTAAACAAGTTCAGAGGCCAAGTGTTTGTGGTTCGTTTGAGAGGTTACCAGTGGAGATGAGGACCAGCAAGAGCTTTCAGGGCTGCACCTTTAGCGTAGGAGCAATCGCTGGACGTTCGCAATTTCGGTGTTGAGCTCTGGCCAGATTGAGCAGGGAGAGGCTGTGTACGTTGGAAGTTTTTAGTAGGCTAAACAAGTTCAGAGCCCAAGTGTTTGTGGTTCGTTTGAGAGGTTACCAGTGGGAGATGAGGACCAGCAAGAGCTTTCAGGGCTGGCACCTTTAGTGTAGGAGCAATCGCTGGACGTTCGCAATTTCAGTGTTGAGCTCTGGCCAGATTGAGCAGGAGAGGCTGTGTACGTTGGAAGTTTTAGTAGGCTAAACAAGTTCAGAGGCCAAGTGTTTGTGGTTCGTTTGAGAGGTTACCAGTGGGAGATGAGGACCAGCAAGAGCTTTCAGGGCTGGCACCTTTAGTGTAGGAGCAATCGCTGGACGTTCGCAATTTCGGTGTTGAGCTCTGACATGAATTTGCGAAAGGAAGCGATGATACGTCTGGACCTTTGAATGTCTAAACTAGTTCAGAGGCCAAGTGTTTGTGGTTCGTTTGAGAGGTTACCAGTGGGAGATGAGGACCAGCAAGAGCTTTCAGGGCTGGCACCTTTAGTGTAGGAGCAATCGCTGGACGTTCGCAATTTCGGTGTTGAGCTCTGGCCAGATTGAGCAGGAGAGGCTGTGTACGTTGGAAGTTTTAGTAGGCTAAACAAGTTCAGAGCCCAAGTGTTTGTGGTTCGTTTTAAAGGTTACCTGTGGGAGATGAGGACCAGCAAGAGCTTTCAGGGCTGGCACCTTTAGTGTAGGAGCAATCGCTGGACGTTCGCAATTTCGGTGTTGAGCTCTGGCCAGATTGAGCAGGAGAGGCTGTGTACGTTGGAAGTTTTAGTAGGCTAAACAAGTTCAGAGCCCAAGTGTTTGTGGTTCGTTTGAGAGGTTACCAGTGGGAGATGAGGACCAGCAAGAGCTTTCAGGGCTGGCACCTTTAGTGTAGGAGCAATCGCTGGACGTTCGCAATTTCGGTGTTGAGCTCTGGCCAGATTGAGCAGGAGAGGCTGTGTACGTTGGAAGTTTTAGTAGGCTAAACAAGTTCAGAGCCCAAGTGTTTGTGGTTCGTTTTAAAGGTTACCTGTGGGAGATGAGGACCAGCAAGAGCTTTCAGGGCTGGCACCTTTAGTGTAGGAGCAATCGCTGGACGTTCGCAATTTCGGTGTTGAGCTCTGGCCAGATTGAGCAGGAGAGGCTGTGTACGTTGGAAGTTTTCATAGGCTAAACAAGTTCAGAGCCCAAGTGTTTGTGGTTCGTTTGAGAGGTTACCAGTGGGAGATGAGGACCAGCAAGAGCTTTCAGGGCTGGCACCTTTAGTGTAGGAGCAATCGCTGGACGTGCGCAATTTCGGTGTTGAGCTCTGGCCAGATTGAGCAGGAGAGGCTGTGTACGTTGGAAGTTTTAGTAGGCTAAACAAGTTCAGAGGCCAAGTGTTTGTGGTTCGTTTGAGAGGTTACCAGTGGGAGATGAGGACCAGCAAGAGCTTTCAGGGCTGGCACCTTTAGTGTAGGAGCAATCGCTGGACGTTCGCAATTTCGGTGTTGAGCTCTGGCCAGATTGAGCAGGAGAGGCTGTGTACGTTGGAAGTTTTAGTAGGCTAAACAAGTTCAGAGGCCAAGTGTTTGTGGTTCGTTTGAGAGGTTACCAGTGGGAGATGAGGACCAGCAAGAGCTTTCAGGGCTGGGCACCTTTAGTGTAGGAGCAATCGCTGGACGTTCGCAATTTCGGTGTTGAGCTCTGGCCAGATTGAGCAGGAGAGGCTGTGTACGTTGGAAGTTTTAGTAGGCTAAACAAGTTCAGGAGGCCAAGTGTTTGTGGTTCGTTTGAGAGGTTACCAGTGGGAGATGAGGACCAGCAAGAGCTTTCAGGGCTGGCACCTTTAGTGTAGGAGCAATCGCTGGACGTGCGCAATTTCGGTGTTGAGCTCTGGCCAGATTGAGCAGGAGAGGCTGTGTACGTTGGAAGTTTTAGTAGGCTAAACAAGTTCAGAGGCCAAGTGTTTGTGGTTCGTTTGAGAGGTTACCAGTGGGAGATGAGGACCAGCAAGAGCTTTCAGGGCTGGCACCTTTAGTGTAGGAGCAATCGCTGGACGTTCGCAATTTCGGTGTTGAGCTCTGGCCAGATTGAGCAGGAGAGGCTGTGTACGTTGGAAGTTTTAGTAGGCTAAACAAGTTCAGAGGCCAAGTGTTTGTGGTTCGTTTGAGAGGTTACCAGTGGGAGATGAGGACCAGCAAGAGCTTTCAGGGCTGGCACCTTTAGTGTAGGAGCAATCGCTGGACGTTCGCAATTTCGGTGTTGAGCTCTGGCCAGATTGAGCAGGAGAGGCTGTGTACGTTGGAAGTTTTAGTAGGCTAAACAAGTTCAGAGCCCAAGTGTTTGTGGTTCGTTTTAGAGGTTACCAGTGGGAGATGAGGACCAGCAAGAGCTTTCAGGGCTGGCACCTTTAGTGTAGGAGCAATCGCTGGACGTTCGCAATTTCGGTGTTGAGCTCTGGCCAGATTGAGCAGGAGAGGCTGTGTACGTTGGAAGTTTTAGTAGGCTAAACAAGTTCAGAGGCCAAGTGTTTGTGGTTCGTTTGAGAGGTTACCAGTGGGAGATGAGGACCAGCAAGAGCTTTCAGGGCTGGCACCTTTAGTGTAGGAGCAATCGCTGGACGTTCGCAATTTCGGTGTTGAGCTCTGGCCAGATTGAGCAGGAGAGGCTGTGTACGTTGGAAGTTTTAGTAGGCTAAACAAGTTCAGAGCCCAAGTGTTTGTGGTTCGTTTGAGAGGTTACCAGTGGGACATGAGGACCAGCAAGAGCTTTCAGGGCTGGCACCTTTAGTGTAGGAGCAATCGCTGGACGTTCGCAATTTCAGTGTTGAGCTCTGGCCAGATTGAGCAGGAGAGGCTGTGTACGTTGGAAGTTTTAGTAGGCCTAAACAAGTTCAGAGCCAAGTGTTTGTGGTTCGTTTGAGAGGTTACCAGTGGGAGATGAGGACCAGCAAGAGCTTTCAGGGCTGGCACCTTTAGTGTAGGAGCAATCGCTGGACGTTCGCAATTTCGGTGTTGAGCTCTGGCCAGATTGAGCAGGAGAGGCTGTGTACGTTGGAAGTTTTAGTAGGCTAAACAAGTTCAGAGCCCAAGTGTTTGTGGTTCGTTTGAGAGGTTACCAGTGGGAGATGAACCAGCAAGAGCTTTCAGGGCTGGCACCTTTAGTGTAGGAGCAATCGCTGGACGTTCGCAATTTCGGTGTTGAGCTCTGGCCGATTGAGCAGGAGAGGCTGTGTACGTTGGAAGTTTTAGTAGGCTAAACAAGTTCAGAAGGCCAAGTGTTTGTGGTTCGTTTGAGAGGTTAGCAGTGGGAGATGAGGACCAGCAAGAGCTTTCAGGGCTGGCACCTTTAGTGTAGGAGCAATCGCTGGACATGGGCAATTTCGGTGTTGAGCTCTGGCCAGATTGAGCAGGAGAGGCTGTGTACGTTGGAAGTTTTAGTAGGCTAAACAAGTTCAGAGGCCAAGTGTTTGTGGTTCGTTTGAGAGGTTACCAGTGGGAGATGAGGACCAGCAAGAGCTTTCAGGGCTGGCACCTTTAGTGTAGGAGCAATCGCTGGACGTTCGCAATTTCGGTGTTGAGCTCTGGCCAGATTGAGCAGGAGAGGCTGTGTACGTTGGAAGTTTTAGTAGGCTAAACAAGTTCAGAGCCCAAGTGTTTGTGGTTCGTTTTAGAGGTTAGCAGTGGGAGATGAGGACCAGCAAGAGCTTTCAGGGCTGGCACCTTTAGTGTAGGAGCAATCCCTGGACGTTCGCAATTTCAGTGTTGAGCTCTGGCCAGATTGAGCAGGAGAGGCTGTGTACGTTGGGAGTTTTAGTAGGCTAAACAAGTTCAGAGGCAAGTGTTTGTGGTTCGTTTGAGAGGTTAGCAGTGGGAGATGAGGACCAGCAAGAGCTTTCAGGGCTGGCACCTTTAGTGTAGGAGCAATCGCTGGATGTTCGAAATTTCAGTGTTGAGCTCTGGCCAGATTGAGCAGGAGAGGCTGTGTACGTTGGAAGTTTTAGTAGGCTAAACAAGTTCAGAGGCCAAGTGTTTGTGGTTCGTTTGAGAGGTTACCAGTGGGAGATAAGGACCAGCAAGAGCTTTCAGGGCTGGCACCTTTAGTGTAGGAGCAATCCCTGGACGTGCGCAATTTCGGTGTTGAGCTCTGGCCAGATTGAGCAGGAGAGGTTGTGTACGTTGGAAGTTTTAGTAGGCTAAACAAGTTCAGAGCCCAAGTGTTTGTGGTTCGTTTTAGAGGTTACCTGTGGGAGATGAGGACCAGCAAGAGCTTTCAGGGCTGGCACCTTCAGTGTGGGAGCAATCGCTGGACGTTCGCAATTTCGGTGTTGAGCTCTGGCCAGATTGAGCAGGAGAGGCTGTGTACGTTGGAAGTTTTAGTAGGCTAAACAAGTTCAGAGCCCAAGTGTTTGTGGTTCGTTTGAGAGGTTACCAGTGGGAGATGAGGACCAGCAAGAGCTTTCAGGGCTGGCACCTTTAGTGTAGGAAGCAATCGCTGGACGTTCGCAATTTCGGTGTTGAGCTCTGGCCAGATTGAGCAGGAGAGGCTGTGTACGTTGGAAGTTTTAGTAGGCTAAACAAGTTCAGAGGCCAAGTGTTTGTGGTTCGTTTGAGAGGTTAGCAGTGGGAGATGAGGACCAGCAAGAGCTTTCAGGGCTGGCACCTTTAGTGTAGGAGCAATCGCTGGACGTTCGCAATTTCGGTGTTGAGCTCTGGCCAGATTGAGCAGGAGAGGCTGTGTACGTTGGAAGTTTTAGTAGGCTAAACAAGTTCAGAGGCCAAGTGTTTGTGGTTCGTTTGAGAGGTTACCAGTGGGAGATGAGGACCAGCAAGAGCTTTCAGGGCTGGCACCTTTAGTGTAGGAGCAATCGCTGGACGTTCGCAATTTCGGTGTTGAGCTCTGACATGAATTTGCGAACGGAAGCGATGATACGTCTGGACCTTTGAATGTCTAAACTAGTTCAGAGGCCAAGTGTTTGTGGTTCGTTTGAGAGGTTACCAGTGGGAGATGAGGACCAGCAAGAGCTTTCAGGGCTGGCACCTTTAGTGTAGGAGCAATCGCTGGACGTTCGCATTTCGGTGTTGAATTTTGGCCAGATTGAGCAGGAGAGGCTGTGTACGTTGGAAGTTTTAGTAGGCTAAACAAGTTCAGAGGCCAAGTGTTTGTGGTTCGTTTGAGAGGTTACCAGTGGGAGATGAGGACCAGCAAGAGCTTTCAGGGCTGGCACCTTTAGTGTAAGAGCAATCGCTGGACGTTCGCAATTTCGGTGTTGAGCTCTGGCCAGATTGAGCAGGAGAGGCTGTGTACGTTGGAAGTTTTAGTAGGCTAAACAAGTTCAGAGCCCAAGTGTTTGTGGTTCGTTTTAAAGGTTACCTGTGGGAGATGAGGACCAGCAAGAGCTTTCAGGGCTGGCACCTTTAGTGTAGGAGCAATCGCTGGACGTTCGCAATTTCGGTGTTGAGCTCTGGCCAGATTGAGCAGGAGAGGCTGTGTACGTTGGAAGTTTTAGTAGGCTAAACAAGTTCAGAGGCCAAGTGTTTGTGGTTCGTTTGAGAGGTTACCAGTGGGAGATGAGGACCAGCAAGAGCTTTCAGGGCTGGCACCTTTAGTGTAGGAGCAATCCCTGGACGTTCGCAATTTCAGTGTTGAGCTCTGGCCAGATTGAGCAGGAGAGGCTGTGTACGTTGGGAGTTTTAGTAGGCTAAACAAGTTCAGAGGCCAAGTGTTTGTGGTTCGTTTGAGAGGTTAGCAGTGGGAGATGAGGACCAGCAAGAGCTTTCAGGGCTGGCACCTTTAGTGTAGGAGCAATCGCTGGATGTTCGAAATTTCAGTGTTGAGCTCTGGCCAGATTGAGCAGGAGAGGCTGTGTACGTTGGGAGTTTTAGTAGGCTAAACAAGTTCAGAGGCCAAGTGTTTGTGGTTCGTTTGAGAGGTTACCAGTGGGAGATGAGGACCAGCAAGAGCTTTCAGGGCTGGCACCTTTAGTGTAGGAGCAATCCCTGGACGTGCGCAATTTCGGTGTTGAGCTCTGGCCAGATTGAGCAGGAGAGGCTGTGTACGTTGGAAGTTTTAGTAGGCTAAACAAGTTCAGAGGCCAAGTGTTTGTGGTTCGTTTGAGAGGTTACCTGTGGGAGATGAGGACCAGCAAGAGCTTTCAGGGCTGGCACCTTCAGTGTAGGAGCAATCGCTGGACGTTCGCAATTTCGGTGTTGAGCTCTGGCCAGATTGAGCAGGAGAGGCTGTGTACGGTGGAAGTTTTAGTAGGCTAAACAAGTTCAGAGGCCAAGTGTTTGTGGTTCGTTTGAGAGGTTACCAGTGGGAGATGAGGACCAGCAAGAGCTTTCAGGGCTGGCACCTTTAGTGTAGGAGCAATCGCTGGACGTTCGCAATTTCGGTGTTGAGCTCTGGCCAGATTGAGCAGGAGAGGCTGTGTACGTTGGAAGTTTTAGTAGGCTAAACAAGTTCAGAGGCCAAGTGTTTGTGGTTCGTTTGAGAGGTTACCAGTGGGAGATGAGGACCAGCAAGAGCTTTCAGGGCTGGCACCTTTAGTGTAGGAGCAATCGCTGGACGTTCGCAATTTCGGTGTTGAGCTCTGGCCAGATTGAGCAGGAGAGGCTGTGTACGTTGGAAGTTTTAGTAGGCTAAACAAGTTCAGAGCCCAAGTGTTTGTGGTTCGTTTGAGAGGTTCCCAGTGGGAGATGAGGACCAGCAAGAGCTTTCAGGGCTGGCACCTTTAGTGTAGGAGCAATCGCTGGACGTTCGCAATTTCGGTGTTGAGCTCTGACATGAATTTGCGAAAGGAAGCGATGATACGTCTGGACCTTTGAATGTCTAAACTAGTTCAGAGGCCAAGTGTTTGTGGTTCGTTTGAGAGGTTACCAGTGGGAGATGAGGACCAGCAAGAGCTTTCAGGGCTGGCACCTTTAGTGTAGGAGCAATCGCTGGACGTTCGCATTTCGGTGTTGAATTTTGGCCAGATTGAGCAGGAGAGGCTGTGTACGTTGGAAGTTTTAGTAGGCTAAACAAGTTCAGAGGCCAAGTGTTTGTGGTTCGTTTGAGAGGTTACCAGTGGGAGATGAGGACCAGCAAGAGCTTTCAGGGCTGGCACCTTTAGTGTAGGAGCAATCGCTGGACGTTCGCAATTTCGGTGTTGAGCTCTGGCCAGATTGAGCAGGAGAGGCAGTGTACGTTGGAAGTTTTAGTAGGCTAAACAATTTCAGAGGCCAAGTGTTTGTGGTTCGTTTGAGAGGTTACCAGTGGGAGATGAGGACCAGCAAGAGCTTTCAGGGCTGGCACCTTTAGTGTAGGAGCAATCGCTGGACGTTCGCAATTTCGGTGTTGAGCTCTGGCCAGATTGAGCAGGAGAGGCAGTGTACGTTGGAAGTTTTAGTAGGCTAAACAAGTTCAGAGGCCAAGTGTTTGTGGTTCGTTTGAGAGGTTACCAGTGGGAGATGAGGACCAGCAAGAGCTTTCAGGGCTGGCACCTTTAGTGTAGGAGCAATCGCTGAACGTGCGCAATTTCGGTGTTGAGCTCTGACATGAATTTGCGAAAGGAAGCGATGATACGTCTGGACCTTTGAATGTCTAAACTAGTTCAGAGGCCAAGTGTTTGTGGTTCGTTTGAGAGGTTACCAGTGGGAGATGAGGACCAGCAAGAGCTTTCAGGGCTGGCACCTTTAGTGTAGGAGCAATCGCTGGACGTTCGCAATTTCGGTGTTGAGCTCTGGCCAGATTGAGCAGGAGAGGCAGTGTACGTTGGAAGTTTTAGTAGGCTAAACAATTTCAGAGGCCAAGTGTTTGTGGTTCGTTTGAGAGGTTACCAGTGGGAGATGAGGACCAGCAAGAGCTTTCAGGGCTGGCACCTTTAGTGTAGGAGCAATCCCTGGACGTGCGCAATTTCGGTGTTGAGCTCTGGCCAGATTGAGCAGGAGAGGCTGTGTACGTTGGAAGTTTTAGTAGGCTAAACAAGTTCAGAGGCCAAGTGTTTGTGGTTCGTTTGAGAGGTTACCTGTGGGAGATGAGGACCAGCAAGAGCTTTCAGGGCTGGCACCTTCAGTGTAGGAGCAATCGCTGGACGTTCGCAATTTCGGTGTTGAGCTCTGGCCAGATTGAGCAGGAGAGGCTGTGTACGGTGGAAGTTTTAGTAGGCTAAACAAGTTCAGAGGCCAAGTGTTTGTGGTTCGTTTGAGAGGTTACCAGTGGGAGATGAGGACCAGCAAGAGCTTTCAGGGCTGGCACCTTTAGTGTAGGAGCAATCGCTGGACGTTCGCAATTTCGGTGTTGAGCTCTGGCCAGATTGAGCAGGAGAGGCTGTGTACGTTGGAAGTTTTAGTAGGCTAAACAAGTTCAGAGGCCAAGTGTTTGTGGTTCGTTTGAGAGGTTCCCAGTGGGAGATGAGGACCAGCAAGAGCTTTCAGGGCTGGCACCTTTAGTGTAGGAGCAATCGCTGGACGTTCGCAATTTCGGTGTTGAGCTCTGACATATGAAATTTGCGAAAGGAAGCGATGATACGTCTGGACCTTTGAATGTCTAAACTAGTTCAGAGGCCAAGTGTTTGTGGTTCGTTTGAGAGGTTACCAGTGGGAGATGAGGACCAGCAAGAGCTTTCAGGGCTGGCACCTTTAGTGTAGGAGCAATCGCTGGACGTTCGCATTTCGGTGTTGAATTTTGGCCAGATTGAGCAGGAGAGGCTGTGTACGTTGGAAGTTTTAGTAGGCTAAACAAGTTCAGAGGCCAAGTGTTTGTGGTTCGTTTGAGAGGTTACCAGTGGGAGATGAGGACCAGCAAGAGCTTTCAGGGCTGGCACCTTTAGTGTAGGAGCAATCGCTGGACGTTCGCAATTTCGGTGTTGAGCTCTGGCCAGATTGAGCAGGAGAGGCAGTGTACGTTGGAAGTTTTAGTAATTTCAGAGGCCAAGTGTTTGTGGTTCGTTTGAGAGGTTACCAGTGGGAGATGAGGACCAGCAAGAGCTTTCAGGGCTGGCACCTTTAGTGTAGGAGCAATCGCTGGACGTTCGCAATTTCGGTGTTGAGCTCTGGCCAGATTGAGCAGGAGAGGCAGTGTACGTTGGAAGTTTTAGTAGGCTAAACAAGTTCAGAGGCCAAGTGTTTGTGGTTCGTTTGAGAGGTTACCAGTGGGAGATGAGGACCAGCAAGAGCTTTCAGGGCACGCACCTTTAGTGTAGGAGCAATCGCTGAACGTGCGCAATTTCGGTGTTGAGCTCTGACATGAATTTGCGAAAGGAAGCGATGATACGTCTGGACCTTTGAATGTCTAAACTAGTTCAGAGGCCAAGTGTTTGTGGTTCGTTTGAGAGGTTACCAGTGGGAGATGAGGACCAGCAAGAGCTTTCAGGGCTGGCACCTTTAGTGTAGGAGCAATCGCTGGACGTTCGCAATTTCGGTGTTGAGCTCTGGCCAGATTGAGCAGGAGAGGCAGTGTACGTTGGAAGTTTTAGTAGGCTAAACAATTTCAGAGGCCAAGTGTTTGTGGTTCGTTTGAGAGGTTACCAGTGGGAGATGAGGACCAGCAAGAGCTTTCAGGGCTGGCACCTTTAGTGTAGGAGCAATCGCTGGACGTTCGCAATTTCGGTGTTGAGCTCTGGCCAGATTGAGCAGGAGAGGCAGTGTACGTTGGAAGTTTTAGTAGGCTAAACAAGTTCAGAGGCCAAGTGTTTGTGGTTCGTTTGAGAGGTTACCAGTGGGAGATGAGGACCAGCAAGAGCTTTCAGGGCACGCACCTTTAGTGTAGGAGCAATCGCTGAACGTGCGCAATTTCGGTGTTGAGCTCTGACATGAATTTGCGAAAGGAAGCGATGATACGTCTGGACCTTTGAATGTCTAAACTAGTTCAGAGGCCAAGTGTTTGTGGTTCGTTTGAGAGGTTACCAGTGGGAGATGAGGACCAGCAAGAGCTTTCAGGGCTGGCACCTTTAGTGTAGGAGCAATCGCTGGACGTTCGCATTTCGGTGTTGAATTTTGGCCAGATTGAGCAGGAGAGGCTGTGTACGTTGGAAGTTTTAGTAGGCTAAACAAGTTCAGAGGCCAAGTGTTTGTGGTTCGTTTGAGAGGTTACCAGTGGGAGATGAGGACCAGCAAGAGCTTTCAGGGCTGGCACCTTTAGTGTAGGAGCAATCGCTGGACGTTCGCATTTCGGTGTTGAATTTTGGCCAGATTGAGCAGGAGAGGCTGTGTACGTTGGAAGTTTTAGTAGGCTAAACAAGTTCAGAGGCCAAGTGTTTGTGGTTCGTTTGAGAGGTTACCAGTGGGAGATGAGGACCAGCAAGAGCTTTCAGGGCTGGCACCTTTAGTGTAGGAGCAATCGCTGGACGTTCGCAATTTCGGTGTTGAGCTCTGGCCAGATTGAGCAGGAGAGGCAGTGTACGTTGGAAGTTTTAGTAGGCTAAACAAGTTCAGAGGCCAAGTGTTTGTGGTTCGTTTGAGAGGTTACCAGTGGGAGATGAGGACCAGCAAGAGCTTTCAGGGCACGCACCTTTAGTGTAGGAGCAATCGCTGAACGTGCGCAATTTCGGTGTTGAGCTCTGGCCAGATTGAGCAGGAGAGGCTGTGTACGTTGGAAGTTTTAGTAGCCTAAACAAGTTCAGAGCCCAAGTGTTTGTAGTTCGTTTGAGAGGTTAGCAGTGGGAGATGAGGACCAGCAAGAGCTTTCAGGGCTGGCACCTTTAGTGTAGGAGCAATCGCTGGACGTTCGCAATTTCGGTGTTGAGCTCTGGCCAGATTGAGCAGGAGAGGCTGTGTACGTTGGAAGTTTTAGTAGGCTAAACAAGTTCAGAGGCCAAGTGTTTGTGGTTCGTTTGAGAGGTTACCAGTGGGAGATGAGGACCAGCAAGAGCTTTCAGGGCTGGCACCTTTAGTGTAGGAGCAATCGCTGGACGTTCGCAATTTCGGTGTTGAGCTCTGACATGAATTTGCGAAAGGAAGCGATGATACGTCTGGACCTTTGAATGTCTAAACTAGTTCAGAGGCCAAGTGTTTGTGGTTCGTTTGAGAGGTTACCAGTGGGAGATGAGGACCAGCAAGAGCTTTCAGGGCTGGCACCTTTAGTGTAGGAGCAATCGCTGGACGTTCGCATTTCGGTGTTGAATTTTGGCCAGATTGAGCAGGAGAGGCTGTGTACGTTGGAAGTTTTAGTAGGCTAAACAAGTTCAGAGGCCAAGTGTTTGTGGTTCGTTTGAGAGGTTACCAGTGGGAGATGAGGACCAGCAAGAGCTTTCAGGGCTGGCACCTTTAGTGTAGGAGCAATCGCTGGACGTTCGCAATTTCGGTGTTGAGCTCTGGCCAGATTGAGCAGGAGAGGCAGTGTACGTTGGAAGTTTTAGTAGGCTAAACAATTTCAGAGCCCAAGTGTTTGTGGTTCGTTTGAGAGGTTACCAGTGGGAGATGAGGACCAGCAAGAGCTTTCAGGGCTGGCACCTTTAGTGTAGGAGCAATCGCTGGACGTTCTCAATTTCGGTGTTGAGCTCTGGCCAGATTGAGCAGGAGAGGCAGTGTACGTTGGAAGTTTTAGTAGGCTAAACAAGTTCAGAGCCCAAGTGTTTGTGGTTCGTTTGAGAGGTTACCAGTGGGAGATGAGGACCAGCAAGAGCTTTCAGGGCACGCACCTTTAGTGTAGGAGCAATCGCTGAACGTGCGCAATTTCGGTGTTGAGCTCTGGCCAGATTGAGCAGGAGAGGCTGTGTACGTTGGAAGTTTTAGTAGCCTAAACAAGTTCAGAGCCCAAGTGTTTGTAGTTCGTTTGAGAGGTTAGCAGTGGGAGATGAGGACCAGCAAGAGCTTTCAGGGCTGGCACCTTTAGTGTAGGAGCAATCGCTGGACGTTCACAATTTCGGTGTTGAGCTCTGGCCAGATTGAGCAGGAGAGGCTGTGTACGTTGGAAGTTTTAGTAGGCTAAACAAGTTCAGAGGCCAAGTGTTTGTGGTTCATTTGAGAGGTTACCAGTGGGAGATGAGGACCAGCAAGAGCTTTCAGGGCTGGCACCTTTAGTGTAGGAGCAATCGCTGGACGTTCGCAATTTCGGTGTTGAGCTCTGGCCAGATTGAGCAGGAGAGGCAGTGTACGTTGGAAGTTTTAGTAGGCTAAACAAGTTCAGAGGCCAAGTGTTTGTGGTTCGTTTGAGAGGTTACCAGTGGGAGATGAGGACCAGCAAGAGCTTTCAGGGCTGGCAGCTTTAGTGTAGGAGCAATCGCTGAACGTGCGCAATTTCGGTGTTGAGCTCTGGCCAGATTGAGCAGGAGAGGCTGTGTACGTTGGAAGTTTTAGTAGCCTAAACAAGTTCAGAGCCCAAGTGTTTGTAGTTCGTTTGAGAGGTTAGCAGTGGGAGATGAGGACCAGCAAGAGCTTTCAGGGCTGGCACCTTTAGTGTAGGAGCAATCGCTGGACGTTCGCAATTTCGGTGTTGAGCTCTGGCCAGATTGAGCAGGAGAGGCTGTGTACGTTGGAAGTTTTAGTAGGCTAAACAAGTTCAGAGGCCAAGTGTTTGTGGTTCGTTTGAGAGGTTACCAGTGGGAGATGAGGACCAGCAGGAGCTTTCAGGGCTGGCACTTTTAGTGTAGGAGCAATCGCTGGATGTTCGCAATTTCGGTGTTGAGCTCTGGCCAGATTGAGCAGGAGAGGCTGTGTACGTTGGAAGTTTTAGTAGGCTAAACAAGTTCAGAGGCCAAGTGTTTGTGGTTCGTTTGAGAGGTTACCAGTGGGAGATGAGGACCAGCAAGAGCTTTCAGGGCTGGCACCTTTAGTGTAGGAGCAATCGCTGGACGTTCGCAATTTCGGTGTTGAGCTCTGGCCAGATTGAGCAGGAGAGGCTGTGTACGTTGGAAGTTTTAGTAGGCTAAACAAGTTCAGAGCCCAAGTGTTTGTGGTTCGTTTGAGAGGTTACCAGTGGGAGATGAGGACCAGCAAGAGCTTTCAGGGCTGGCACCTTTAGTGTAGGAGCAATCGCTGGACGTTCGCAATTTCGGTGTTGAGCTCTGGCCAGATTGAGCAGGAGAGGCTGTGTACGTTGGAAGTTTTAGTAGGCTAAACAAGTTCAGAGCCCAAGTGTTTGTGGTTCGTTTTAGAGGTTACCAGTGGGAGATGAGGACCAGCAAGAGCTTTCAGGGCTGGCACCTTCAGTGTAGGAGCAATCGCTGGACGTTCGCAATTTCGGTGTTGAGCTCTGGCCAGATTGAGCAGGAGAGGCTGTGTACGTTGGAAGTTTTAGTAGGCTAAACAAGTTCAGAGGCCAAGTGTTTGTGGTTCGTTTGAGAGGTTACCAGTGGGAGATGAGGACCAGCAATAGCTTTCAGGGCTGGCACCTTTAGTGTAGGAGCAATCGCTGGATGTTCGCAATTTCGGTGTTGAGCTCTGACATGAATTTGCGAAAGGAAGCGATGATACGTCTGGACCTTTGAATGTCTAAACTAGTTCAGAGGCCAAGTGTTTGTGGTTCGTTTGAGAGGTTACCAGTGGGAGATGAGGACCAGCAAGAGCTTTCAGGGCTGGCACCTTTAGTGTAGGAGCAATCGCTGGACGTTCGCATTTCGGTGTTGAATTTTGGCCAGATTGAGCAGGAGAGGCTGTGTACGTTGGAAGTTTTAGTAGGCTAAACAAGTTCAGAGGCCAAGTGTTTGTGGTTCGTTTGAGAGGTTACCAGTGGGAGATGAGGACCAGCAAGAGCTTTCAGGGCTGGCACCTTTAGTGTAGGAGCAATCGCTGGACGTTCGCAATTTCGGTGTTGAGCTCTGGCCAGATTGAGCAGGAGAGGCTGTGTACGTTGGAAGTTTTAGTAGGCTAAACAAGTTCAGAGCGCAAGTGTTTGTGGTTCGTTTGAGAGGTTCCCAGTGGGAGATGAGGACCAGCAAGAGCTTTCAGGGCTGGCACCTTTAGTGTAGGAGCAATCGCTGGACGTTCGCAATTTCGGTGTTGAGCTCTGGCCAGATTGAGCAGGAGAGGCTGTGTACGTTGGAAGTTTTAGTAGGCTAAACAAGTTCAGAGCCCAAGTGTTTGTGGTTCGTTTGAGAGGTTACCAGTGGGAGATGAGGACCAGCAAGAGCTTTCAGGGCTGGCACCTTTAGTGTAGGAGCAATCGCTGGACGTTCGCAATTTCGGTGTTGAGCTCTGGCCAGATTGAGCAGGAGAGGCTGTGTACGTTGGAAGTTTTAGTAGGCTAAACAAGTTCAGAGGCCAAGTGTTTGTGGTTCGTTTGAGAGGTTACCAGTGGGAGATGAGGACCAGCAAGAGCTTTCAGGGCTGGCACCTTTAGTGTAGGAGCAATCGCTGGACGTTCGCAATTTCGGTGTTGAGCTCTGACATGAATTTGCGAACGGAAGCGATGATACGTCTGGACCTTTGAATGTCTAAACTAGTTCAGAGGCCAAGTGTTTGTGGTTCGTTTGAGAGGTTACCAGTGGGAGATGAGGACCAGCAAGAGCTTTCAGGGCTGGCAGCTTTAGTGTAGGAGCAATCGCTGGACGTTCGCATTTCGGTGTTGAATTTTGGCCAGATTGAGCAGGAGAGGCTGTGTACGTTGGAAGTTTTAGTAGGCTAAACAAGTTCAGAGGCCAAGTGTTTGTGGTTCGTTTGAGAGGTTACCAGTGGGAGATGAGGACCAGCAAGAGCTTTCAGGGCTGGCACCTTTAGTGTAAGAGCAATCGCTGGACGTTCTCAATTTCGGTGTTGAGCTCTGGCCAGATTGAGCAGGAGAGGCTGTGTACGTTGGAAGTTTTAGTAGGCTAAACAAGTTCAGAGCCCAAGTGTTTGTGGTTCGTTTTAAAGGTTACCTGTGGGAGATGAGGACCAGCAAGAGCTTTCAGGGCTGGCACCTTTAGTGTAGGAGCAATCGCTGGACGTTCGCAATTTCGGTGTTGAGCTCTGGCCAGATTGAGCAGGAGAGGCTGTGTACGTTGGAAGTTTTAGTAGGCTAAACAAGTTCAGAGCCCAAGTGTTTGTGGTTCGTTTGAGAGGTTACCAGTGGGAGATGAGGACCAGCAAGAGCTTTCAGGGCTGGCAGCTTTAGTGTAGGAGCAATCCCTGGACGTTCGCAATTTCAGTGTTGAGCTCTGGCCAGATTGAGCAGGAGAGGCTGTGTACGTTGGGAGTTTTAGTAGGCTAAACAAGTTCAGAGGCCAAGTGTTTGTGGTTCGTTTGAGAGGTTAGCAGTGGGAGATGAGGACCAGCAAGAGCTTTCAGGGCTGGCACCTTTAGTGTAGGAGCAATCGCTGGATGTTCGAAATTTCGGTGTTGAGCTCTGGCCAGATTGAGCAGGAGAGGCTGTGTACGTTGGAAGTTTTAGTAGGCTAAACAAGTTCAGAGGCCAAGTGTTTGTGGTTCGTTTGAGAGGTTACCAGTGGGAGATGAGGACCAGCAAGAGCTTTCAGGGCTGGCACCTTTAGTGTAGGAGCAATCGCTGGACGTTCGCAATTTCGGTGTTGAGCTCTGGCCAGATTGAGCAGGAGAGGCTGTGTACGTTGGAAGTTTTAGTAGGCTAAACAAGTTCAGAGGCCAAGTGTTTGTGGTTCGTTTGAGAGGTTCCCAGTGGGAGATGAGGACCAGCAAGAGCTTTCAGGGCTGGCACCTTTAGTGTAGGAGCAATCGCTGGACGTTCGCAATTTCGGTGTTGAGCTCTGACATGAATTTGCGAAAGGAAGCGATGATACGTCTGGACCTTTGAATGTCTAAACTAGTTCAGAGGCCAAGTGTTTGTGGTTCGTTTGAGAGGTTACCAGTGGGAGATGAGGACCAGCAAGAGCTTTCAGGGCTGGCACCTTTAGTGTAGGAGCAATCGCTGGACGTTCGCATTTCGGTGTTGAATTTTGGCCAGATTGAGCAGGAGAGGCTGTGTACGTTGGAAGTTTTAGTAGGCTAAACAAGTTCAGAGCCCAAGTGTTTGTGGTTCGTTTGAGAGGTTACCAGTGGGAGATGAGGACCAGCAAGAGCTTTCAGGGCTGGCACCTTTAGTGTAGGAGCAATCGCTGGACGTTCGCAATTTCGGTGTTGAGCTCTGGCCAGATTGAGCAGGAGAGGCAGTGTACGTTGGAAGTTTTAGTAGGCTAAACAATTTCAGAGGCCAAGTGTTTGTGGTTCTTTTGAGAGGTTACCAGTGGGAGATGAGGACCAGCAAGAGCTTTCAGGGCTGGCACCTTTAGTGTAGGAGCAATCGCTGGACGTTCGCAATTTCGGTGTTGAGCTCTGGCCAGATTGAGCAGGAGAGGCTGTGTACGTTGGAAGTTTTAGTAGGCTAAACAAGTTCAGAGGCCAAGTGTTTGTGGTTCGTTTGAGAGGTTACCAGTGGGAGATGAGGACCAGCAAGAGCTTTCAGGGCACGCACCTTTAGTGTAGGAGCAATCGCTGAACGTGCGCAATTTCGGTGTTGAGCTCTGACATGAATTTGCGAAAGGAAGCGATGATACGTCTGGACCTTTGAATGTCTAAACTAGTTCAGAGGCCAAGTGTTTGTGGTTCGTTTGAGAGGTTACCAGTGGGAGATGAGGACCAGCAAGAGCTTTCAGGGCTGGCACCTTTAGTGTAGGAGCAATCGCTGGACGTTCGCATTTCGGTGTTGAATTTTGGCCAGATTGAGCAGGAGAGGCTGTGTACGTTGGAAGTTTTAGTAGGCTAAACAAGTTCAGAGGCCAAGTGTTTGTGGTTCGTTTGAGAGGTTACCAGTGGGAGATGAGGACCAGCAAGAGCTTTCAGGGCTGGCACCTTTAGTGTAGGAGCAATCGCTGGACGTTCGCAATTTCGGTGTTGAGCTCTGGCCAGATTGAGCAGGAGAGGCAGTGTACGTTGTAAGTTTTAGTAGGCTAAACAATTTCAGAGGCCAAGTGTTTGTGGTTCGTTTGAGAGGTTACCAGTGGGAGATGAGGACCAGCAAGAGCTTTCAGGGCTGGCACCTTTAGTGTAGGAGCAATCGCTGGACGTTCGCAATTTCGGTGTTGAGCTCTGGCCAGATTGAGCAGGAGAGGCAGTGTACGTTGGAAGTTTTAGTAGGCTAAACAAGTTCAGAGGCCAAGTGTTTGTGGTTCGTTTGAGAGGTTAGCAGTGGGAGATGAGGACCAGCAAGAGCTTTCAGGGCACGCACCTTTAGTGTAGGAGCAATCGCTGAACGTGCGCAATTTCGGTGTTGAGCTCTGGCCAGATTGAGCAGGAGAGGCTGTGTACGTTGGAAGTTTTAGTAGGCTAAACAAGTTCAGAGCCCAAGTGTTTGTGGTTCGTTTGAGAGGTTAGCAGTGGGAGATGAGGACCAGCAAGAGCTTTCAGGGCTGGCACCTTTAGTGTAGGAGCAATCGCTGGACGTTCGCAATTTCGGTGTTGAGCTCTGGCCAGATTGAGCAGGAGAGGCTGTGTACGTTGGAAGTTTTAGTAGGCTAAACAAGTTCAGAGGCCAAGTGTTTGTGGTTCGTTTGAGAGGTTACCAGTGGGAGATGAGGACCAGCAAGAGCTTTCAGGGCTGGCACCTTTAGTGTAGGAGCAATCGCTGGACGTTCGCAATTTCGGTGTTGAGCTCTGACATGAATTTGCGAAAGGAAGCGTAATACGTCTGGACCTTTGAATGTCTAAACTAGTTCAGAGGCCAAGTGTTTGTGGTTCGTTTGAGAGGTTACCAGTGGGAGATGAGGACCAGCAAGAGCTTTCAGGGCTGGCACCTTTAGTGTAGGAGCAATCGCTGGACGTTCGCATTTCGGTGTTGAATTTTGGCCAGATTGAACAGGAGAGGCTGTGTACGTTGGAAGTTTTAGTAGGCTAAACAAGTTCAGAGGCCAAGTGTTTGTGGTTCGTTTGAGAGGTTACCAGTGGGAGATGAGGACCAGCAAGAGCTTTCAGGGCTGGCACCTTTAGTGTAGGAGCAATCGCTGGACGTTCGCAATTTCGGTGTTGAGCTCTGGCCAGATTGAGCAGGAGAGGCAGTGTACGTTGGAAGTTTTAGTAGGCTAAACAATTTCAGAGGCCAAGTGTTTGTGGTTCGTTTGAGAGGTTACCAGTGGGAGATGAGGACCAGCAAGAGCTTTCAGGGCTGGCACCTTTAGTGTAGGAGCAATCGCTGGACGTTCTCAATTTCGGTGTTGAGCTCTGGCCAGATTGAGCAGGAGAGGCAGTGTACGTTGGAAGTTTTAGTAGGCTAAACAAGTTCAGAGGCCAAGTGTTTGTGGTTCGTTTTAGAGGTTACCAGTGGGAGATGAGGACCAGCAAGAGCTTTCAGGGCACGCACCTTTAGTGTAGGAGCAATCGCTGAACGTGCGCAATTTCGGTGTTGAGCTCTGGCCAGATTGAGCAGGAGAGGCTGTGTACGTTGGAAGTTTTAGTAGCCTAAACAAGTTCAGAGCCCAAGTGTTTGTAGTTCGTTTGAGAGGTTAGCAGTGGGAGATGAGGACCAGCAAGAGCTTTCAGGGCTGGCACCTTTAGTGTAGGAGCAATCGCTGGACGTTCACAATTTCGGTGTTGAGCTCTGGCCAGATTGAGCAGGAGAGGCTGTGTACGTTGGAAGTTTTAGTAGGCTAAACAAGTTCAGAGCCCAAGTGTTTGTGGTTCATTTGAGAGGTTACCAGTGGGAGATGAGGACCAGCAAGAGCTTTCAGGGCTGGCACCTTTAGTGTAGGAGCAATCGCTGGATGTTCGCAATTTCGGTGTTGAGCTCTGGCCAGATTGAGCAGGAGAGGCTGTGTACATTGGAAGTTTTAGTAGGCTAAACAAGTTCAGAGGCCAAGTGTTTGTGGTTCGTTTGAGAGGTTACCAGTGGGAGATGAGGACCAGCAAGAGCTTTCAGGGCTGGCACCTTTAGTGTAGGAGCAATCGCTGGACGTTCGCAATTTCGGTGTTGAGCTCTGGCCAGATTGAGCAGGAGAGGCTGTGTACGTTGGAAGTTTTAGTAGGCTAAACAAGTTCAGAGCCCAAGTGTTTGTGGTTCGTTTGAGAGGTTACCAGTGGGAGATGAGGACCAGCAAGAGCTTTCAGGGCTGGCACCTTTAGTGTAGGAGCAATCGCTGGACGTTCTCAATTTCGGTGTTGAGCTCTGGCCAGATTGAGCAGGAGAGGCAGTGTACGTTGGAAGTTTTAGTAGGCTAAACAATTTCAGAGGCCAAGTGTTTGTGGTTCGTTTTAGAGGTTACCAGTGGGAGATGAGGACCAGCAAGAGCTTTCAGGGCACGCACCTTTAGTGTAGGAGCAATCGCTGAACGTGCGCAATTTCGGTGTTGAGCTCTGGCCAGATTGAGCAGGAGAGGCTGTGTACGTTGGAAGTTTTAGTAGCCTAAACAAGTTCAGAGCCCAAGTGTTTGTAGTTCGTTTGAGAGGTTAGCAGTGGGAGATGAGGACCAGCAAGAGCTTTCAGGGCTGGCACCTTTAGTGTAGGAGCAATCGCTGGACGTTCGCAATTTCGGTGTTGAGCTCTGGCCAGATTGAGCAGGAGAGGCTGTGTACGTTGGAAGTTTTAGTAGGCTAAACAAGTTCAGAGGCCAAGTGTTTGTGGTTCGTTTGAGAGGTTACCAGTGGGAGATGAGGACCAGCAGGAGCTTTCAGGGCTGGCACCTTTAGTGTAGGAGCAATCGCTGGATGTTCGCAATTTCGGTGTTGAGCTCTGGCCAGATTGAGCAGGAGAGGCTGTGTACGTTGGAAGTTTTAGTAGGCTAAACAAGTTCAGAGGCCAAGTGTTTGTGGTTCGTTTGAGAGGTTACCAGTGGGAGATGAGGACCAGCAAGAGCTTTCAGGGCTGGCACCTTTAGTGTAGGAGCAATCGCTGGACGTTCGCAATTTCGGTGTTGAGCTCTGGCCAGATTGAGCAGGAGAGGCTGTGTACGTTGGAAGTTTTAGTAGGCTAAACAAGTTCAGAGGCCAAGTGTTTGTGGTTCGTTTGAGAGGTTACCAGTGGGAGATGAGGACCAGCAAGAGCTTTCAGGGCTGGCACCTTTAGTGTAGGAGCAATCGCTGGACGTTCGCAATTTCGGTGTTGAGCTCTGGCCAGATTGAGCAGGAGAGGCTGTGTACGTTGGAAGTTTTAGTAGGCTAAACAAGTTCAGAGCCCAAGTGTTTGTGGTTCGTTTTAGAGGTTACCAGTGGGAGATGAGGACCAGCAAGAGCTTTCAGGGCTGGCACCTTCAGTGTAGGAGCAATCGCTGGACGTTCGCAATTTCGGTGTTGAGCTCTGGCCAGATTGAGCAGGAGAGGCTGTGTACGTTGGAAGTTTTAGTAGGCTAAACAAGTTCAGAGGCCAAGTGTTTGTGGTTCGTTTTAGAGGTTACCTGTGGGAGATGAGGACCAGCAAGAGCTTTCAGGGCTGGCACCTTTAGTGTAGGAGCAATCCCTGGACGTTCGCAATTTCAGTGTTGAGCTCTGGCCAGATTGAGCAGGAGAGGCTGTGTACCTTGGGAGTTTTAGTAGGCTAAACAAGTTCAGAGGCCAAGTGTTTGTGGTTCGTTTGAGAGGTTACCAGTGGGAGATGAGGACCAGCAAGAGCTTTCAGGGCTGGCACCTTTAGTGTAGGAGCAATCGCTGGATGTTCGAAATTTCAGTGTTGAGCTCTGGCCAGATTGAGCAGGAGAGGCTGTGTACGTTGGGAGTTTTAGTAGGCTAAACAAGTTCAGAGGCCAAGTGTTTGTGGTTCGTTTGAGAGGTTACCAGTGGGAGATGAGGACCAGCAAGAGCTTTCAGGGCTGGCACCTTTAGTGTAGGAGCAATCCCTGGACGTGCGCAATTTCGGTGTTGAGCTCTGGCCAGATTGAGCAGGAGAGGTTGTGTACGTTGGAAGTTTTAGTAGGGTAAACAAGTTCAGAGCCCAACTGTTTGTAGTTCGTTTGAGAGGTTACCAGTGGGAGATGAGGACCAGCAAGAGCTTTCAGGGCTGGCACCTTCAGTGTAGGAGCAATCGCTGGACGTTCGCAATTTCGGTGTTGAATTTTGGCCAGATTGAACAGGAGAGGCTGTGTACGTTGGAAGTTTTAGTAGGCTAAACAAGTTCAGAGGCCAAGTGTTTGTGGTTCGTTTGAGAGGTTACCAGTGGGAGATGAGGACCAGCAAGAGCTTTCAGGGCTGGCACCTTTAGTGTAGGAGCAATCGCTGGACGTTCGCAATTTCGGTGTTGAGCTCTGGCCAGATTGAGCAGGAGAGGCAGTGTACGTTGGGGGAAAGTTTTAGTAGGCTAAACAATTTCAGAGGCCAAGTGTTTGTGGTTCGTTTGAGAGGTTACCAGTGGGAGATGAGGACCAGCAAGAGCTTTCAGGGCTGGCACCTTTAGTGTAGGAGCAATCGCTGGACGTTCTCAATTTCGGTGTTGAGCTCTGGCCAGATTGAGCAGGAGAGGCAGTGTACGTTGGAAGTTTTAGTAGGCTAAACAAGTTCAGAGGCCAAGTGTTTGTGGTTCGTTTGAGAGGTTACCAGTGGGAGATGAGGACCAGCAAGAGCTTTCAGGGCACGCACCTTTAGTGTAGGAGCAATCGCTGAACGTGCGCAATTTCGGTGTTGAGCTCTGGCCAGATTGAGCAGGAGAGGCTGTGTACGTTGGAAGTTTTAGTAGCCTAAACAAGTTCAGAGCCCAAGTGTTTGTAGTTCGTTTGAGAGGTTAGCAGTGGGAGATGAGGACCAGCAAGAGCTTTCAGGGCTGGCACCTTTAGTGTAGGAGCAATCGCTGGACGTTCACAATTTCGGTGTTGAGCTCTGGCCAGATTGAGCAGGAGAGGCTGTGTACGTTGGAAGTTTTAGTAGGCTAAACAAGTTCAGAGGCCAAGTGTTTGTGGTTCATTTGAGAGGTTACCAGTGGGAGATGAGGACCAGCAAGAGCTTTCAGGGCTGGCACCTTTAGTGTAGGAGCAATCGCTGGATGTTCGCAATTTCGGTGTTGAGCTCTGGCCAGATTGAGCAGGAGAGGCTGTGTACATTGGAAGTTTTAGTAGGCTAAACAAGTTCAGAGGCCAAGTGTTTGTGGTTCGTTTGAGAGGTTACCAGTGGGAGATGAGGACCAGCAAGAGCTTTCAGGGCTGGCACCTTTAGTGTAGGAGCAATCGCTGGACGTTCGCAATTTCGGTGTTGAGCTCTGGCCAGATTGAGCAGGAGAGGCTGTGTACGTTGGAAGTTTTAGTAGGCTAAACAAGTTCAGAGCCCAAGTGTTTGTGGTTCGTTTGAGAGGTTACCAGTGGGAGATGAGGACCAGCAAGAGCTTTCAGGGCTGGCACCTTTAGTGTAGGAGCAATCGCTGGACGTTCTCAATTTCGGTGTTGAGCTCTGGCCAGATTGAGCAGGAGAGGCAGTGTACGTTGGAAGTTTTAGTAGGCTAAACAATTTCAGAGGCCAAGTGTTTGTGGTTCGTTTTAGAGGTTACCAGTGGGAGATGAGGACCAGCAAGAGCTTTCAGGGCACGCACCTTTAGTGTAGGAGCAATCGCTGAACGTGCGCAATTTCGGTGTTGAGCTCTGGCCAGATTGAGCAGGAGAGGCTGTGTACGTTGGAAGTTTTAGTAGCCTAAACAAGTTCAGAGCCCAAGTGTTTGTAGTTCGTTTGAGAGGTTAGCAGTGGGAGATGAGGACCAGCAAGAGCTTTCAGGGCTGGCACCTTTAGTGTAGGAGCAATCGCTGGACGTTCGCAATTTCGGTGTTGAGCTCTGGCCAGATTGAGCAGGAGAGGCTGTGTACGTTGGAAGTTTTAGTAGGCTAAACAAGTTCAGAGGCCAAGTGTTTGTGGTTCGTTTGAGAGCTTACCAGTGGGAGATGAGGACCAGCAGGAGCTTTCAGGGCTGGCACCTTTAGTGTAGGAGCAATCGCTGGATGTTCGCAATTTCGGTGTTGAGCTCTGGCCAGATTGAGCAGGAGAGGCTGTGTACGTTGGAAGTTTTAGTAGGCTAAACAAGTTCAGAGGCCAAGTGTTTGTGGTTCGTTTGAGAGGTTAGCAGTGGGAGATGAGGACCAGCAAGAGCTTTCAGGGCTGGCACCTTTAGTGTAGGAGCAATCCCTGGACGTTCGCAATTTCGGTGTTGAGCTCTGGCCAGATTGAGCAGGAGAGGCTGTGTACGTTGGAAGTTTTAGTAGGCTAAACAAGTTCAGAGCCCAAGTGTTTGTGGTTCGTTTGAGAGGTTACCAGTGGGAGATGAGGACCAGCAAGAGCTTTCAGGGCTGGCACCTTTAGTGTAGGAGCAATCGCTGGACGTTCGCAATTTCGGTGTTGAGCTCTGGCCAGATTGAGCAGGAGAGGCTGTGTACGTTGGAAGTTTTAGTAGGCTAAACAAGTTCAGAGCCCAAGTGTTTGTGGTTCGTTTTAGAGGTTACCAGTGGGAGATGAGGACCAGCAAGAGCTTTCAGGGCTGGCACCTTCAGTGTAGGAGCAATCGCTGGACGTTCGCAATTTCGGTGTTGAGCTCTGGCCAGATTGAGCAGGAGAGGCTGTGTACGTTGGAAGTTTTAGTAGGCTAAACAAGTTCAGAGGCCAAGTGTTTGTGGTTCGTTTGAGAGGTTACCTGTGGGAGATGAGGACCAGCAAGAGCTTTCAGGGCTGGCACCTTTAGTGTAGGAGCAATCCCTGGACGTTCGCAATTTCAGTGTTGAGCTCTGGCCAGATTGAGCAGGAGAGGCTGTGTACCTTGGGAGTTTTAGTAGGCTAAACAAGTTCAGAGGCCAAGTGTTTGTGGTTCGTTTGAGAGGTTACCAGTGGGAGATGAGGACCAGCAAGAGCTTTCAGGGCTGGCACCTTTAGTGTAGGAGCAATCGCTGGATGTTCGAAATTTCAGTGTTGAGCTCTGGCCAGATTGAGCAGGAGAGGCTGTGTACGTTGGGAGTTTTAGTAGGCTAAACAAGTTCAGAGGCCAAGTGTTTGTGGTTCGTTTGAGAGGTTACCAGTGGGAGATGAGGACCAGCAAGAGCTTTCAGGGCTGGCACCTTTAGTGTAGGAGCAATCCCTGGACGTGCGCAATTTCGGTGTTGAGCTCTGGCCAGATTGAGCAGGAGAGGTTGTGTACGTTGGAAGTTTTAGTAGGGTAAACAAGTTCAGAGCCCAACTGTTTGTAGTTCGTTTGAGAGGTTACCAGTGGGAGATGAGGACCAGCAAGAGCTTTCAGGGCTGGCACCTTCAGTGTAGGAGCAATCGCTGGACGTTCGCAATTTCGGTGTTGAGCTCTGGCCAGATTGAGCAGGAGAGGCTGTGTACGTTGGAAGTTTTAGTAGGCTAAACAAGTTCAGAGGCCAAGTGTTTGTGGTTCGTTTGAGAGGTTACCAGTGGGAGATGAGGACCAGCAAGAGCTTTCAGGGCTGGCACCTTTAGTGTAGGAGCAATCGCTGGACGTTCGCAATTTCGGTGTTGAGCTCTGGCCAGATTGAGCAGGAGAGGCTGTGTACGTTGGAAGTTTTAGTAGGCTAAACAAGTTCAGAGGCCAAGTGTTTGTGGTTCGTTTGAGAGGTTACCAGTGGGAGATGAGGACCAGCAAGAGCTTTCAGGGCTGGCACCTTTAGTGTAGGAGCAATCGCTGGACGTTCGCAATTTCGGTGTTGAGCTCTGGCCAGATTGAGCAGGAGAGGCTGTGTACGTTGGAAGTTTTAGTAGGCTAAACAAGTTCAGAGCCCAAGTGTTTGTGGTTCGTTTTAGAGGTTACCTGTGGGAGATGAGGACCAGCAAGAGCTTTCAGGGCTGGCACCTTTAGTGTAGGAGCAATCGCTGGACGTTCGCAATTTCAGTGTTGAGCTCTGGCCAGATTGAGCAGGAGAGGCTGTGTACCTTGGGAGTTTTAGTAGGCTAAACAAGTTCAGAGGCCAAGTGTTTGTGGTTCGTTTGAGAGGTTACCAGTGGGAGATGAGGACCAGCAAGAGCTTTCAGGGCTGGCACCTTTAGTGTAGGAGCAATCGCTGGATGTTCGAAATTTCAGTGTTGAGCTCTGGCCAGATTGAGCAGGAGAGGCTGTGTACGTTGGGAGTTTTAGTAGGCTAAACAAGTTCAGAGGCCAAGTGTTTGTGGTTCGTTTGAGAGGTTACCAGTGGGAGATGAGGACCAGCAAGAGCTTTCAGGGCTGGCACCTTTAGTGTAGGAGCAATCCCTGGACGTGCGCAATTTCGGTGTTGAGCTCTGGCCAGATTGAGCAGGAGAGGTTGTGTACGTTGGAAGTTTTAGTAGGGTAAACAAGTTCAGAGCCCAACTGTTTGTAGTTCGTTTGAGAGGTTACCAGTGGGAGATGAGGACCAGCAAGAGCTTTCAGGGCTGGCACCTTCAGTGTAGGAGCAATCGCTGGACGTTCGCAATTTCGGTGTTGAGCTCTGGCCAGATTGAGCAGGAGAGGCTGTGTACGTTGGAAGTTTTAGTAGGCTAAACAAGTTCAGAGGCCAAGTGTTTGTGGTTCGTTTGAGAGGTTACCAGTGGGAGATGAGGACCAGCAAGAGCTTTCAGGGCTGGCACCTTTAGTGTAGGAGCAATCGCTGGACGTTCGCAATTTCGGTGTTGAGCTCTGGCCAGATTGAGCAGGAGAGGCTGTGTACGTTGGAAGTTTTAGTAGGCTAAACAAGTTCAGAGGCCAAGTGTTTGTGGTTCGTTTGAGAGGTTACCAGTGGGAGATGAGGACCAGCAAGAGCTTTCAGGGCTGGCACCTTTAAGTGTAGGAGCAATCGCTGGACGTTCGCAATTTCGGTGTTGAGCTCTGGCCAGATTGAGCAGGAGAGGCTGTGTACGTTGGAAGTTTTAGTAGGCTAAACAAGTTCAGAGGCCAAGTGTTTGTGGTTCGTTTGAGAGGTTTGGGAGATGAGGACCAGCAAGAGCTTTCAGGGCTGGCACCTTTAGTGTAGGAGCAATCGCTGGACGTTCGCAATTTCGGTGTTGAGCTCCGACATGAATTTGCGAAGGAAGTCGATGATACGTCTGGACCTTTGAATGTCTAAACTAGTTCAGAGGCCAAGTGTTTGTGGTTCGTTTGAGAGGTTACCAGTGGGAGATGAGGACCAGCAAGAGCTTTCAGGGCTGGCACCTTTAGTGTAGGAGCAATCGCTGGACGTTCGCATTTCGCTGATTGAATTTTGGCCAGATTGAGCAGGAGAGGCTGTGTACGTTGGAAGTTTTAGTAGGCTAAACAAGTTCAGAGGCCAAGTGTTTGTGGTTCGTTTTGAGAGGTTACCAGTGGGAGACGAGGACCAGCAAGAGCTTTCAGGGCTGGCACCTTTAGTGTAGGAGCAATCGCTGGACGTTCGCAATTTCGGTGTTGAGCTCTGGCCAGATTGGAGCAGGAGAGGCAGTGTACGTTGGAAGTTTTAGTAGGCTAAACAAGTTCAGAGCCCAAGTGTTTGTGGTTCGTTTTAGAGGTTACCAGTGGGAGATGAGGACCAGCAAGAGCTTTCAGGGGCTGGCACCTTTAGTGTAGGAGCAATCGCTGGACGTTCGCAATTTCGGTGTTGAGCTCTGGCCAGATTGAGCAGGAGAGGCTGTGTACGTTGGAAGTTTTAGTAGGCTAAACAAGTTCAGAGCCCAAGTGTTTGTGGTTCGTTTTAGAGGTTACTGTGGGAGATGAGGACCAGCAAGAGCTTTCAGGCTGGCACCTTTAGTGTAGGAGCAATCGCTGGACGTTCGCAATTTCGGTGTTGAGCTCTGGCCAGATTGAGCAGGAGAGGCTGTGTACGTTGGAAGTTTTAGTAGGCTAAACAAGTTCAGAGCCCAAGTGTTTGTGGTTCCTTTGAGAGGTTACCAGTGGGAGATGAGGACCAGCAAGAGCTTTCAGGGCTGGCACCTTTAGTGTAGGAGCAATCGCCGGACGTTCTCAATTTCGGTGTTGAGCTCTGGCCAGATTGAGCAGGAGAGGCAGTGTACGTTGGAAGTTTTAGTAGGCTAAACAAGTTCAGAGGCCAAGTGTTTGTGGTTCGTTTGAGAGGTTACCAGTGGGAGATGAGGACCAGCAAGAGCTTTCAGGGCACGCACCTTTAGTGTAGGAGCAATCGCTGAACGTGCGCAATTTCGGTGTTGAGCTCTGGCCAGATTGAGCAGGAGAGGCTGTGTACGTTGGAAGTTTTAGTAGGCTAAACAAGTTCAGAGCCCAAGTGTTTGTAGTTCGTTTGAGAGGTTAGCAGTGGGAGATGAGGACCAGCAAGAGCTTTCAGGGCTGGCACCTTTAGTGTAGGAGCAATCGCTGGACGTTCGCAATTTCAGTGTTGAGCTCTGGCCAGATTGAGCAGGAGAGGCTGTGTACCTTGGGAGTTTTAGTAGGCTAAACAAGTTCAGAGGCCAAGGTGTTTGTGGTTCGTTTGAGAGGTTACCAGTGGGAGATGAGGACCAGCAAGAGCTTTCAGGGCTGGCACCTTTAGTGTAGGAGCAATCGCTGGATGTTCGAAATTTCAGTGTTGAGCTCTGGCCAGATTGAGCAGGAGAGGCTGTGTACGTTGGGAGTTTTAGTAGGCTAAACAAGTTCAGAGGCCAAGTGTTTGTGGTTCGTTTGAGAGGTTACCAGTGGGAGATGAGGACCAGCAAGAGCTTTCAGGGCTGGCACCTTTAGTGTAGGAGCAATCCCTGGACGTGCGCAATTTCGGTGTTGAGCTCTGGCCAGATTGAGCAGGAGAGGTTGTGTACGTTGGAAGTTTTTAGTAGGGTAAACAAGTTCAGAGCCCAACTGTTTGTAGTTCGTTTGAGAGGTTACCAGTGGGAGATGAGGACCAGCAAGAGCTTTCAGGGCTGGCACCTTCAGTGTAGGAGCAATCGCTGGACGTTCGCAATTTCGGTGTTGAGCTCTGGCCAGATTGAGCAGGAGAGGCTGTGTACGTTGGAAGTTTTAGTAGGCTAAACAAGTTCAGAGGCCAAGTGTTGTGGTTCGTTTGAGAGGTTACCAGTGGGAGATGAGGACCAGCAAGAGCTTTCAGGGCTGGCACCTTTAGTGTAGGAGCAATCGCTGGACGTTTCGCAAATTTCGGTGTTGAGCTCTGGCCAGATTGAGCAGGAGAGGCTGTGTACGTTGGAAGTTTTTAGTAGGCTAAACAAGTTCAGAGGCCAAGTGTTTGTGGTTCGTTTGAGAGGTTACCAGTGGGAGATGAGGACCAGCAAGAGCTTTCAGGGCTGGCACCTTTAGTGTAGGAGCAATCGCTGGACGTTCGCAATTTCGGTGTTGAGCTCTGGCCAGATTTATTGAAGCAGGAGAGGCTGTGTACGTTGGAAGTTTTAGTAGGCTAAACAAGTTCAGAGGCCAAGTGTTTGTGGTTCGTTTGAGAGGTTTGGGAGATGAGGACCAGCAAGAGCTTTCAGGGCTGGCACCTTTAGTGTAGGAGCAATCGCTGGACGTTCGCAATTTCGGTGTTGAGCTCCGACATGAATTTGCGAAAGGAAGCGATGATACGTCTGGACCTTTGAATGTCTAAACTAGTTCAGAGGCCAAGTGTTTGTGGTTCGTTTGAGAGGTTACCAGTGGGAGATGAGGACCAGCAAGAGCTTTCAGGGCTGGCACCTTTAGTGTAGGAGCAATCGCTGGACCGTTCGCATTTCGCTGTTGAATTTTGGCCAGATTGAGCAGGAGAGGCTGTGTACGTTGGAAGTTTTAGT
The DNA here is from genome assembly GCF_030936135.1 of Gavia stellata. Lineage (NCBI taxonomy): Eukaryota > Metazoa > Chordata > Aves > Gaviiformes > Gaviidae > Gavia > Gavia stellata. Next base: position 103,454 of record NW_026776922.1, read on the forward strand.
AGGCTAAACAAGTTCAGAGGCCAAGTGTTTGTGGTTCGTTTGAGAGGTTACCAGTGGGAGACGAGGACCAGCAAGAGCTTTCAGGGCTGGCACCTTTAGGTGTAGGAGCAATCGCTGGACGTTCGCAATTTCGGTGTTGAGCTCTGGCCAGATGAGCAGGAGAGGCAGTGTACGTTGGAAGTTTTAGTAGGCTAAACAAGGTTCAGAGCCCAAGTGTTTTGTGGTTCGTTTTAGAGGTTACCAGTGGGAGATGAGGACCAGCAAGAGCTTTCAGGGCTGGCACCTTTAGTGTAGGAGCAATCGCTGGACGTTCGCAATTTCGGTGTTGAGCTCTGGGCCAGATTGAGCAGGAGAGGCTGTGTACGTTGGAAGTTTTAGTAGGCTAAACAAGTTCAGAGCCCAAGTGTTTGTGGTTCGTTTTAGAGGTTACCTGTGGGAGATGAGGACCAGCAAGAGCTTTCAGGGCTGGCACCTTTAGTGTAGGAGCAATCGCTGGACGTTCGCAATTTCGGTGTTGAGCTCTGGCCAGATTGAGCAGGAGAGGCTGTGTACGTTGGAAGTTTTAGTAGGCTAAACAAGTTCAGAGCCCCAAGTGTTTGTGGTTCCTTTGAGAGGTTACCAGTGGAGATGAGGACCAGCAAGAGCTTTCAGGGCTGGCACCTTTAGTGTAGGAGCAATCGCCGGACGTTCTCAATTTCGGTGTTGAGCTCTGGCCAGATTGAGCAGGAGAGGCAGTGTACGTTGGAAGTTTTTAGTAGGCTAAACAAGTTCAGAGGCCAAGTGTTTGTGGTTCGTTTGAGAGGTTACCAGTGGGAGATGAGGACCAGCAAGAGCTTTCAGGGCACGCACCTTTAGTGTAGGAGCAATCGCTGAACGTGCGCAATTTCGGTGTTGAGCTCTGGCCAGATTGAGCAGGAGAGGCTGTGTACGTTGGAAGTTTTAGTAGGCTAAACAAGTTCAGAGCCCAAGTGTTTGTAGTTTCGTTTGAGAGGTTAGCAGTGGGAGATGAGGACCAGCAAGAGCTTTCAGGGCTGGCACCTTTAGTGTAGGAGCAATCGCTGGACGTTCGCAATTTCGGTGTTGAGCTCTGGCCAGATTGAGCAGGAGAGGCTGTGTACGTTGGAAGTTTTTAGTAGGCTAAACAAGTTCAGAGCCCAAGTGTTTGTGGTTCGTTTTAGAGGTTACCTGTGGGAGATGAGGACCAGCAAGAGCTTTCAGGGCTGGCACCTTTAGTGTAGGAGCAATCGCTGGATGTTCGCAATTTCGGTGTTGAGCTCTGGCCAGATTGAGCAGGAGAGGCTGTGTACGTTGGAAGTTTTAGTAGGCTAAACAAGTTCAGAGCCCAAGTGTTTGTGGTTCCTTTGAGAGGTTACCAGTGGGAGATGAGGACCAGCAAGAGCTTTCAGGGCTGGCAACCTTTAGTGTAGGAGCAATCCCTGGACGTGCGCAATTTCGGTGTTGAGCTCTGGCCAGATTGAGCAGGAGAGGTTGTGTACGTTGGAAGTTTTAGTAGGCTAAACAAGTTCAGAGCCCAAGTGTTTGTGGTTCGTTTTAGAGGTTACCAGTGGGAGATGAGGACCAGCAAGAGCTTTCAGGGGCTGGCACCTTCAGTGTAGGAGCAATCGTTGGACGTTCGCAATTTCGGTGTTGAGCTCTGGCCAGATTGAGCAGGAGAGGCTGTGTACGTTGGAAGTTTAGTAGGCTAAACAAGTTCAGAGCCCAAGTGTTTGTGGTTCGTTTGAGAGGTTACCAGTGGGAGATGAGGACCAGCAAGAGCTTTCAGGGCTGGCACCTTTAGTGTAGGAGCAATCGCTGGACGTTCGCAATTTCGGTGTTGAGCTCTGGCCAGATTGAGCAGGAGAGGCTGTGTACGTTGGAAGTTTTAGTAGGCTAAAACAAGTTCAGAGGCCAAGTGTTTGTGGTTCGTTTGAGAGGTTACCAGTGGAGAGCGAGGACCAGCAAGAGCTTTCAGGGCTGGCACCTTTAGTGTAGGAGCAATCGCTGGACGTTCGCAATTTCGGTGTTGAGCTCTGGCCAGATTGAGCAGGAGAGGCAGTGTACGTTGGAAGTTTTAGTAGGCTAAACAATTTCAGAGGCCAAGTGTTTGTGGTTCGTTTTAGAGGTTACCAGTGGGAGATGAGGACCAGCAAGAGCTTTCAGGGCTGGCACCTTTAGTGTAGGAGCAATCGCTGGACGTTCGCAATTTCGGTGTTGAGCTCTGGCCAGATTGAGCAGGAGAGGCTGTGTACGTTGGAAGTTTTAGTAGGCTAAACAAGTTCAGAGCCCAAGTGTTTGTGGTTCGTTTTAGAGGTTACCTAGTGGGAGATGAGGACCAGCAAGAGCTTTCAGGGCTGGCACCTTTAGTGTAGGAGCAATCGCTGGACGTTCGCAATTTCGGTGTTGAGCTCTGGCCAGATTGAGCAGGAGAGGCTGTGTACGTTGGAAGTTTAGTAGGCTAAACAAGTTCAGAGGCCAAGTGTTTGTGGTTCGTTTGAGAGGTTAGCAGTGGGAGATGAGGACCAGCAAGAGCTTTCAGGGCTGGCACCTTTAGTGTAGGAGCAATCGCTGGATGTTCGCAATTTCGGTGTTGAGCTCTGGCCAGATTGAGCAGGAGAGGCTGTGTACGTTGGAAGTTTTAGTAGGCTAAACAAGTTCAGAGGCCAAGTGTTTGTGGTTCGTTTGAGAGGTTACCAGTGGGAGATGAGGACCAGCAAGAGCTTTCAGGGCTGGCACCTTTAGTGTAGGAGCAATCCCTGACGTGCGCAATTTCGGTGTTGAGCTCTGGCCAGATTGAGCAGGAGAGGTTGTGTACGTTGGAAGTTTTAGTAGGCTAAACAAGTTCAGAGCCCAAGTGTTTGTAGTTCGTTGAGAGGTTAGCAGTGGGAGATGAGGACCAGCAAGAGCTTTCAGGGCTGGCACCTTTAGTGTAGGAGCAATCGCTGGACGTTCGCAATTTCGGTGTTGAGCTCTGGCCAGATTGAGCAGGAGAGGCTGTGTACGTTGGAAGTTTTAGTAGGCTAAACAAGTTCAGAGGCCAAGTGTTTGTGGTTCGTTTGAGAGGTTAGCAGTGGGAGATGAGGACCAGCAAGAGCTTTCAGGGCTGGCACCTTTAGTGTAGGAGCAATCGCTGGATGTTCGCAATTTCGGTGTTGAGCTCTGGCCAGATTGAGCAGGAGAGGCTGTGTACGTTGGAAGTTTTAGTAGGCTAAACAAGTTCAGAGGCCAAGTGTTTGTGGTTCGTTTGAGAGGTTACCAGTGGGGAGATGAGGACCAGCAAGAGCTTTCAGGGCTGGCACCTTTAGTGTAGGAGCAATCCCTGGACGTGCGCAATTTCGGTGTTGAGCTCTGGCCAGATTGAGCAGGAGAGGTTGTGTACGTTGGAAGTTTTAGTAGGCTAAACAAGTTCAGAGCCCAAGTGTTTGTGGTTCGTTTTAGAGGTTACCAGTGGGAGATGAGGACCAGCAAGAGCTTTCAGGGCTGGCACCTTCAGTGTAGGAGCAATCGCTGGACGTGCGCAATTTCGGTGTTGAGCTCTGGCCAGATTGAGCAGGAGAGGCTGTGTACGTTGGAAGTTTTAGTAGGCTAAACAAGTTCAGAGGCCAAGTGTTTGTGGTTCGTTTGAGAGGTTACCAGTGGGAGATGAGGACCAGCAAGAGCTTTCAGGGCTGGCACCTTTAGTGTAGGAGCAATCGCTGGACGTTCGCAATTTCGGTGTTGAGCTCTGGCCAGATTGAGCAGGAGAGGCTGTGTACGTTGGAAGTTTTAGTAGGCTAAACAAGTTCAGAGCCCAAGTGTTTGTGGTTCGTTTGAGAGGTTACCAGTGGGAGATGAGGACCAAGCAAGAGCTTTCAGGGCTGGCACCTTTAGTGTAGGAGCAATCGCTGGACCGTTCGCAATTTTCGGTGTTGAGCTCTGACATGAATTTGCGAAAGGAAGCGATGATACGTCTGGACCTTTGAATGTCTAAACTAGTTCAGAGGCCAAGTGTTTGTGGTTCGTTTGAGAGGTTACCAGTGGGAGATGAGGACCAGCAAGAGCTTTCAGGGCTGGCACCCTTTAGTGTAGGAGCAATCGCTGGACGTTCGCATTTCGGTGTTGATTTTGGCCAGATTGAGCAGGAGAGGCTGTGTACGTTGGAAGGTTTTAGTAGGCTAAACAAGTTCAGAGGCCAAGTGTTTGTGGTTCGTTTGAGAGGTTACCAGTGGGAGATGAGGACCAGCAAGAGCTTTCAGGGCTGGCACCTTTAGTGTAGGAGCAATCGCTGGACGTTCGCAATTTCGGTGTTGAGCTCTGGCCAGATTGAGCAGGAGAGGCTGTGTACGTTGGAAGTTTTAGTAGGCTAAACAAGTTCAGAGCCCAAGTGTTTGTGGTTCGTTTGAGAGGTTCCCAGTGGGAGATGAGGACCAGCAAGAGCTTTCAGGGCTGGCACCTTTAGTGTAGGAGCAATCGCTGGACGTTCGCAATTTCGGTGTTGAGCTCTGGCCAGATTGAGCAGGAGAGGCTGTGTACGTTGGAAGTTTTAGTAGGCTAAACAAGTTCAGAGCCCAAGTGTTTGTGGTTCGTTTTAGAGGTTACCTGTGGGAGATGAGGACCAGCAAGAGCTTTCAGGGCTGGCACCTTTAGTGTACGAGCAATCCCTGGACGTTCGCAATTTCAGTGTTGAGCTCTGGCCAGATTGAGCAGGAGAGGCTTTGTACCTTGGGAGTTTTAGTAGGCTAAACAAGTTCAGAGGCCAAGTGTTTGTGGTTCGTTTGAGAGGTTACCAGTGGGAGATGAGGACCAGCAAGAGCTTTCAGGGCTGGCACCTTTAGTGTAGGAGCAATCGCTGGATGTTCGAAATTTCGGTGTTGAGCTCTGGCCAGATTGAGCAGGAGAGGCCTGTGTACGTTGGGGGTTTTAGTAGGCTAAACAAGTTCAGAGGCCCAAGTGTTTGTGGTTCGTTTGAGAGGTTACCAGCGGGAGATGAGGACCAGCAAGAGCTTTCAGGGCTGGCACCTTTAGTGTAGGAGCAATCCCTGGAACGTGCGCAATTTCGGTGTTGAGCTCTGGCCAGATTGAGCAGGAGAGGTTGTGTACGTTGGAAGTTTTAGTAGGGTAAACAAGTTCAGAGCCCAACTGTTTGTAGTTCGTTTGAGAGGTTACCAGTGGGAGATGAGGACCAGCAAGAGCTTTCAGGGCTGGCACCCTTCAGTGTAGGAGCATCGCTGGACGTTCGCAATTTCGGTGTTGAGCTCTGGCCAGATTGAGCAGGAGAGGCTGTGTACGTTGGAAGTTTTAGTAGGCTAAACAAGTTCAGAGGCCAAGTGTTTGTGGTTCGTTTGAGAGGTTACCAGTGGGAGATGAGGACCAGCAAGAGCTTTCAGGGCTGGCACCTTTAGTGTAGGAGCAATCGCTGGACGTTCGCATTTCGGTGTTGAGCTCTGGCCAGATTGAGCAGGAGAGGCTGTGTACGTTGGAAGTTTTAGTAGGCTAAACAAGTTCAGAGGCCAAGTGTTTGTGGTTCGTTTGAGAGGTTTGGGAGATGAGGACCAGCAAGAGCTTTCAGGGCTGGCACCTTTAGTGTAGGAGCAATCGCTGGACGTTCGCCATTTCGGTGTTGAGCTCCGACATGAATTTGCGAAAGGAAGCGATGATACGTCTGGACTTTGAATGTCTAAACTAGTTCAGAGGCCAAGTGTTTGTGGTTCGTTTGAGAGGTTACCAGTGGGAGATGAGGACCAGCAAGAGCTTTCAGGGCTGGCACCTTTAGTGTAGGAGCAATCGCTGGACGTTCGCAATTTCGCTGTTGAACTCTGGCCAGATTGAGCAGGAGAGGCTGTGTACGTTGGAAGTTTTAGTAGGCTAAACAAGTTCAGAGCCCAAGTGTTTGTGGTTCGTTTGAGAGGTTACCAGTGGGAGATGAGGACCAGCAAGAGCTTTCAGGGCTGGCACCTTTAGTGTAGGAGCAATCCCTGGACGTTCGCAATTTCGGTGTTGAGCTCCGGCCAGATTGAGCAGGAGAGGCTGTGTACGTTGGAAGTTTTAGTAGGCTAAACAAGTTCAGAGGCCAAGTGTTTGTGGTTCGTTTGAGAGGTTACCAGTGGGAGATGAGGACCAGCAAGAGCTTTCAGGGCTGGCACCTTTAGTGTAGGAGCAATCGCTGGATCGTTCGCAATTTCGGTGTTGAGCTCTGGCCAGATTGAGCAGGAGAGGCAGTGTACGTTGGAAGTTTTAGTAGGCCTAAACAATTTCAGAGGCCAAGTGTTTGTGGTTCGTTTGAGAGGTTACCAGTGGGAGATGAGGACCAGCAAGAGCTTTCAGGGCTGGCACCTTTAGTGTAGGAGCAATCGCTGGACGTTCGCAATTTCGGTGTTGAGCTCTGGCCAGATTGAGCAGGAGAGGCTGTGTACGTTGGAAGTTTTAGTAGGCTAAACAAGTTCAGAGCCCAAGTGTTTGTGGTTCGTTTTAGAGGTTCCCAGTGGGGAGATGAGGACCAGCAAGAGCTTTCAGGGCTGGCACCTTTAGTGTAGGAGCAATCGCTGGACGTTCGCAATTTCGGTGTTGAGCTCTGGCCAGATTGAGCAGGAGAGGCTGTGTACGTTGGAAGTTTTAGTAGGCTAAACACAAGTTCAGAGCCCCAAGTGTTTGTGGTTCCTTTGAGAGGTTACCAGTGGGAGATGAGGACCAGCAAGAGCTTTCAGGGCTGGCACCTTTAGTGTAGGAGCAATCGCCGGACGTTCTCAATTTCGGTGTTGAGCTCTGGCCAGATTGAGCAGGAGAGGCAGTGTACGTTGGAAGTTTTAGTAGGCTAAACAAGTTCAGAGGCCAAGTGTTTGTGGTTCGTTTGAGAGGTTACCAGTGGGAGATGAGGACCAGCAAGAGCTTTCAGGGCACGCACCTTCAGTGTAGGAGCAATCGCTGAACGTGCGCAATTTCGGTGTTGAGCTCTGGCCAGATTGAGCAGGAGAGGCTGTGTACGTTGGAAGTTTTAGTAGCCTAAACAAGTTCAGAGCCCAAGTGTTTGTAGTTCGTTTGAGAGGTTAGCAGTGGGAGATGAGGACCAGCAAGAGCTTTCAGGGCTGGCACCTTTAGTGTAGGAGCAATCGCTGGACGTTCGCAATTTCGGTGTTGAGCTCTGGCCAGATTGAGCAGGAGAGGCTGTGTACGTTGGAAGTTTTAGTAGGCTAAACAAGTTCAGAGGCCAAGTGTTTGTGGTTCGTTTGAGAGGTTAGCAGTGGGAGATGAGGACCAGCAAGAGCTTTCAGGGCTGGCACCTTTAGTGTAGGAGCAATCGCTGGATGTTCGCTAATTTCGGTGTTGAGCTCTGGCCAGATTGAGCAGGAGAGGCTGTGTACGTTGGAAGTTTTAGTAGGCTAAACAAGTTCAGAGGCCAAGTGTTTGTGGTTCGTTTGAGAGGTTACCAGTGGGAGATGAGGACCAGCAAGAGCTTTCAGGGCTGGCACCTTTAGTGTAGGAGCAATCCCTGGACGTGCGCAATTTCGGTGTTGAGCTCTGGCCAGATTGAGCAGGAGAGGTTGTGTACGTTGGAAGTTTTAGTAGGCTAAACAAGTTCAGAGCCCAAGTGTTTGTGGTTCGTTTTAGAGGTTACCAGTGGGAGATGAGGACCAGCAAGAGCTTTCAGGGCTGGCACCTTCAGTGTAGGAGCAATCGCTGGACGTGCGCAATTTCGGTGTTGAGCTCTGGCCAGATTGAGCAGGACAGGCTGTGTACGTTGGAAGTTTTAGTAGGCTAAACAAGTTCAGAGCCCAAGTGTTTGTGGTTCGTTTGAGAGGTTACCAGTGGGAGATGAGGACCAGCAAGAGCTTTCAGGGCTGGCACCTTTAGTGTAGGAGCAATCGCTGGACGTTCGCAATTTCGGTGTTGAGCTCTGGCCAGATTGAGCAGGAGAGGCTGTGTACGTTGGAAGTTTTAGTAGGCTAAACAAGTTCAGAGGCCAAGTGTTTGTGGTTCGTTTGAGAGGGTTACCAGTGGGAGATGAGGACCAGCAAGAGCTTTCAGGGCTGGCACCTTTAGTGTAGGAGCAATCGCTGGACGTTCGCAATTTCGGTGTTGAGCTCTGACATGAATTTGCGAAAGGAAGCGATGATACGTCTGGACCTTTGAATGTCTAAACTAGTTCAGAGGCCAAGTGTTTGTGGTTCGTTTGAGAGGTTACCAGTGGGAGATGAGGACCAGCAAGAGCTTTCAGGGCTGGCACCTTTAGTGTAGGAGCAATCGCTGGGACGTTCGCATTTCGGTGTTGAGCTCTGGCCAGATTGAGCAGGAGAGGCTGTGTACGTTGGAAGTTTTAGTAGGCTAAACAAGTTCAGAGGCCAAGTGTTTGTGGTTCGTTTGAGAGGTTACCAGTGGGAGATGAGGACCAGCAAGAGCTTTCAGGGCTGGCACCTTTAGTGTAGGAGCAATCGCTGGACGTTCGCAATTTCGGTGTTGAGCTCTGGCCAGATTGAGCAGGAGAGGCTGTGTACGTTGTGAAGTTTTAGTAGGCTAAACAAGTTCAGAGCCCAAGTGTTTGTGGTTCGTTTGAGAGGTTCCCAGTGGGAGATGAGGACCAGCAAGAGCTTTCAGGGCTGGCACCTTTAGTGTAGGAGCAATCGCTGGACGTTCGCAATTTCGGTGTTGAGCTCTGGCCAGATTGAGCAGGAGAGGCTGTGTACGTTGGAAGTTTTAGTAGGCTAAACAAGTTCAGAGCCCAAGTGTTTGTGGTTCGTTTTAGAGGTTACCTGTGGGAGATGAGGACCAGCAAGAGCTTTCAGGGCTGGCACCTTTAGTGTACGAGCAATCCCTGGACGTTCGCAATTTCAGTGTTGAGCTCTGGCCAGATTGAGCAGGAGAGGCTTTGTACTTGGGAGTTTTAGTAGGCTAAACAAGTTCAGAGGCCAAGTGTTTGTGGTTCGTTTGAGAGGTTACCAGTGGGAGATGAGGACCAGCAAGAGCTTTCAGGGCTGGCACCTTTAGTGTAGGAGCAATCGCTGGATGTTCGAAATTTCAGTGTTGAGCTCTGGCCAGATTGAGCAGGAGAGGCTGTGTACGTTGGGAGTTTTAGTAGGCTAAACAAGTTCAGAGGCCAAGTGTTTGTGGTTCGTTTGAGAGGTTACCAGTGGGAGATGAGGACCAGCAAGAGCTTTCAGGGCTGGCACCTTTAGTGTAGGAGCAATCCCTGACGTGCGCAATTTCGGTGTTGAGCTCTGGCCAGATTGAGCAGGAGAGGTTGTGTACGTTGGAAGTTTTAGTAGGCTAAACAAGTTCAGAGCCCAAGTGTTTGTGGTTCGTTTTAGAGGTTACCTGTGGGAGATGAGGACGCAGCAAGAGCTTTCAGGGCTGGCACCTTTAGTGTACGAGCAATCCCTGGACGTTCGCAATTTCAGTGTTGAGCTCTGGCCAGATTGAGCAGGAGAGGCTTTGTACCTTGGGAGTTTTAGTAGGCTAAACAAGTTCAGAGGCCAAGTGTTTGTGGTTCGTTTGAGAGGTTACCAGTGGGAGATGAGGACCAGCAAGAGCTTTCAGGGCTTGGCACCTTTAGTGTAGGAGCAAATCGCTGGATGTTCGAAATTTCAGTGTTGAGCTCTGGCCAGATTGAGCAGGAGAGGCTGTGTACGTTGGGAGTTTTAGTAGGCTAAACAAGTTCAGAGGCCAAGTGTTTGTGGTTCGTTTGAGAGGTTACCAGTGGGAGATGAGGACCAGCAAGAGCTTTCAGGGCTGGCACCTTTAGTGTAGGAGCAATCCCTGGACGTGCGCAATTTCGGTGTTGAGCTCTGGCCAGATTGAGCAGGAGAGGTTGTGTACGTTGGAAGTTTTAGTAAGGGTAAACAAGTTCAGAGCCCAACTGTTTGTAGTTCGTTTGAGAGGTTACCAGTGGGTGATGAGGACCAGCAAGAGCTTTCAGGGCTGGCACCTTCAGTGTAGGAGCAATCGCTGGACGTTCGCAATTTCGGTGTTGAGCTCTGGCCAGATTGAGCAGGAGAGGCTGTGTACGTTGGAAGTTTTAGTAGGCTAAACAAGTTCAGAGGCCAAGTGTTTGTGGTTCGTTTGAGAGGTTACCAGTGGGAGATGAGGACCAGCAAGAGCTTTCAGGGCTTGGCACCTTTAGTGTAGGAGCAATCGCTGGACGTTTCGCAATTTCGGTGTTGAGCTCTGGCCAGATTGAGCAGGAGAGGCTGTGTACGTTGTAAGTTTTAGTAGGCTAAACAAGTTCAGAGCCCAAGTGTTTGTGGTTCCTTTGAGAGGTTACCAGTGGGAGATGAGGACCAGCAAGAGCTTTCAGGGCTGGCACCTTTAGTGTAGGAGCAATCGCCGGACGTTCTCAATTTCGGTGTTGAGCTCTGGCCAGATTGAGCAGGAGAGGCAGTGTACGTTGGAAGTTTTAGTAGGCTAAACAAGTTCAGAGGCCAAGTGTTTGTGGTTCGTTTGAGAGGTTACCAGTGGGAGATGAGGACCAGCAAGAGCTTTCAGGGCACGCACCTTCAGTGTAGGAGCAATCGCTGAACGTGCGCAATTTCGGTGTTGAGCTCTGGCCAGATTGAGCAGGAGAGGCTGTGTACGTTGGAAGTTTTAGTAGCCTAAACAAGTTCAGAGCCCAAGTGTTTGTAGTTCGTTTGAGAGGTTAGCAGTGGGAGATGAGGACCAGCAAGAGCTTTCAGGGCTGGCACCTTTAGTGTAGGGAGCAATCGCTGGACGTTCGCAATTTCGGTGTTGAGCTCTGGCCAGATTGAGCAGGAGAGGCTGTGTACGTTGGAAGTTTTAGTAGGCTAAACAAGTTCAGAGGCCAAGTGTTTGTGGTTCGTTTGAGAGGTTAGCAGTGGGAGATGAGGACCAGCAAGAGCTTTCAGGGCTGGCACCTTTAGTGTAGGAGCAATCGCTGGATGTTCGCAATTTCGGTGTTGAGCTCTGGCCAGATTGAGCAGGAGAGGCTGTGTACGTTGGAAGTTTTAGTAGGCTAAACAAGTTCAGAGGCCAAGTGTTTGTGGTTCGTTTGAGAGGTTACCAGTGGGAGATGAGGACCAGCAAGAGCTTTCAGGGCTGGCACCTTTAGTGTAGGAGCAATCCCTGGACGTGCGCAATTTCGGTGTTGAGCTCTGGCCAGATTGAGCAGGAGAGGTTGTGTACGTTGGAAGTTTTAGTAGGCTAAACAAGTTCAGAGCCCAAGTGTTTGTGGTTCGTTTTAGAGGTTACCAGTGGGAGATGAGGACCAGCAAGGAGCTTTCAGGGCTGGCACCTTCAGTGTAGGAGCAATCGCTGGACGTGCGCAATTTCGGTGTTGAGCTCTGGCCAGATTGAGCAGGACAGGCTGTGTACGTTGGAAGTTTTAGTAGGCTAAACAAGTTCAGAGCCCAAGTGTTTGTGGTTCGTTTGAGAGGTTACCAGTGGGAGATGAGGACCAGCAAGAGCTTTCAGGGCTGGCACCTTTAGTGTAGGAGCAATCGCTGGACGTTCGCAATTTCGGTGTTGAGCTCTGGCCAGATTGAGCAGGAGAGGCTGTGTACGTTGGAAGTTTTAGTAGGCTAAACAAGTTCAGAGGCCAAGTGTTTGTGGTTCGTTTGAGAGGTTACCAGTGGGAGATGAGGACCAGCAAGAGCTTTCAGGGCTGGCACCTTTAGTGTAGGAGCAATCGCTGGACGTTCGCAATTTCGGTGTTGAGCTCTGACATGAATTTGCGAAAGGAAGCGATGATACGTCTGGACCTTTGAATGTCTAAACTAGTTCAGAGGCCAAGTGTTTGTGGTTCGTTTGAGAGGTTACCAGTGGGAGATGAGGACCAGCAAGAGCTTTCAGGGCTGGCACCTTTAGTGTAGGAGCAATCGCTGGACGTTCGCATTTCGGTGTTGAGCTCTGGCCAGATTGAGCAGGAGAGGCTGTGTACGTTGGAAAGTTTTAGTAGGCTAAACAAGTTCAGAGGCCAAGTGTTTGTGGTTCGTTTGAGAGGTTACCAGTGGGAGATGAGGACCAGCAAGAGCTTTCAGGGCTGGCACCTTTAGTGTAGGAGCAATCGCTGGACGTTCGCAATTTCGGTGTTGAGCTCTGGCCAGATTGAGCAGGAGAGGCTGTGTACGTTGGAAGTTTTAGTAGGCTAAACAAGTTCAGAGCCCAAGTGTTTGTGGTTCGTTTGAGAGGTTCCCAGTGGGAGATGAGGACCAGCAAGAGCTTTCAGGGCTGGCACCTTTAGTGTAGGAGCAATCGCTGGACGTTCGCAATTTCGGTGTTGAGCTCTGGCCAGATTGAGCAGGAGAGGCTGGTGTACGTTGGAAAGTTTTAGTAGGCTAAAACAAGTTCAGAGCCCAAGTGTTTGTGGTTCGTTTTAGAGGTTACCTGTGGGAGATGAGGACCAGCAAGAGCTTTCAGGGCTGGCACCTTTAGTGTACGAGCAATCCCTGGACGTTCGCAATTTCAGTGTTGAGCTCTGGCCAGATTGAGCAGGAGAGGCTTTGTACCTTGGGAGTTTTAGTAGGCTAAACAAGTTCAGAGGCCAAGTGTTTGTGGTTCGTTTGAGAGGTTACCAGTGGGAGATGAGGACCAGCAAGAGCTTTCAGGGCTGGCACCTTTAGTGTAGGAGCAATCGCTGGATGTTCGAAATTTCAGTGTTGAGCTCTGGCCAA
>NW_026776923.1:0-75063 GCF_030936135.1 Gavia stellata
TAAGAGCTTTCAGGGCTGGCACCTTTAGTGTAGGAGCAATCGCTGGACGTTCGCAATTTCGGTGTGGAGCTCTGGCCAGATTGAGCACGAGAGGCCTGTGTACGTTGGAAGTTTTAGTAGCCTAAACAAGTTCAGAGGCCAAGTGTTTGTGGTTCGTTTTAGAGGTTACCAGTGGGAGATGAGGACCAGCAAGAGCTTTCCGGGCTGGCACCTTTAGTGTAGGAGCAATCGCTGGACGTTCGCAATTTCGGTGTGGAGCTCTGGCCAGCTTGAGCAGGAGAGGCTGTGTACGTTGGAAGTTTTAGTAGCCTAAACAAGTTCAGAGGCAAGTGTTTGTGGTTCGTCTGAGAGGTTACCAGTGGGAGATGAGGCCCAGCAAGAGCTTTCAGGGCTGGCACCTTTAGTGTAGGAGCAATCGCTGGACGTTCGCAATTTCGGTGTGGAGCTCTGGCCAGATTGAGCAGGAGAGGCTGTGTACGTTGGAAGTTTTAGTAGCCTAAACAAGTTCAGAGGCCAAGTGTTTGTGGTTCGTTTGAGAGGTTACCAGTGGGACATGAGGACCAGCAAGATCTTTCAGGGCTGGCACCTTTAGTGTAGGAGCAATCGCTGGACGTTCGCAATTTCGGTGTGAGCTCTGGCCAGATTGAGCAGGAGAGGCTGTGTACGTTGGAAGTTTTAGTAGCCCTAAACAAGTTCAGAGGCCAAGTGTTTGGGGTTCGTTTGAGAGGTTACCAGTGGGAGATGAGGACCAGCAAGAGCTTTCAGGGCTGGCACCTTTAGTGTAGGAGCAATCGCTGGACGTTCGCAATTTCGGTGTGGAGCTCTGGCCAGATTGAGCAGGAGAGGCTGTGTACGTTGGAAGTTTTAGTAGCCTAAACAAGTTCAGAGGCCAAGTGTTTGTGGTTCGTTTTAGAGGTTACCAGTGGGAGATGAGGACCAGCAAGAGCTTTCCGGGCTGGCACCTTTAGTGTAGGAGCAATCGCTGGACGTTCGCAATTTCGGTGTGGAGCTCTGGCCAGATTGAGCAGGAGAGGCTGTGTACGTTGGAAGTTTTAGTAGCCTAAACAAGTCAGAGGCCAAGTGTTTGTGGTTCGTTTGAGAGGTTACCAGTGGGAGATGAGGACCAGCAAGAGCTTTCAGGGCTGGCACCTTTAGCGTAGGAGCAATCGCTGGACGTTCGCAATTTCGGTGTGGAGCTCTGGCCAGATTGAGCAGGAGAGGCTGTGTACGTTGGAAGTTTTAGTAGCCTAAACAAGTTCAGAGGCCAAGTGTTTGTGGTTCGTTTGAGAGGTTACCAGTGGGAGATGAGGACCAAGCAAGAGCTTTCAGGGCTGGCACCTTTAGTGTAGGAGCAATCGCTGGACGTTCGCAATTTCGGTGTGGAGCTCTGGCCAGATTGAGCACGAGAGGCTGTGTACGTTGGAAGTTTTAGTAGCCTAAACAAGTTCAGAGGCCAAGTGTTTGTGGTTCGTTTTAGAGGTTACCAGTGGGAGATGAGGACCAGCAAGAGCTTTCCGGGCTGGCACCTTTAGTGTAGGAGCAATCGCTGGACGTTCGCAATTTCGGTGTGGAGCTCTGGCCAGATTGAGCAGGAGAGGCTGTGTACGTTGGAAGTTTTAGTAGCCTAAACAAGTCAGAGGCAAGTGTTTGTGGTTCGTTTGAGAGGTTACCAGTGGGAGATGAGGACCAGCAAGAGGTTTCCGGCTGGCACCTTTAAGTGTAGGAGCAATCGCTGGACGTTCGCAATTTCGGTGTGGAGCTCTGGCCAGATTGAGCAGGAGAGGCTGTGTACGTTGGAAGTTTAGTAGCCTAAACAAGTTCAGAGGCCAAGTGTTTGTGGTTCGTTTTAGAGGTTACCAGTGGGAGATGAGGACCAGCAAGAGGTTTCCGGGCTGGCACCTTTAGTGTAGGAGCAATCGCTGGACGTTCGCAATTTCGGTGTGGAGCTCTGGCCAGATTGAGCAGGAGAGGCTGTGTACGTTGGAAGTTTTAGTAGCCTAAACAAGTTCAGAGGCCAAGTGTTTGTGGTTCGTTTGAGAGGTTACCAGTGGGAGATGAGGACCAGCAAGAGCTTTCAGGGCTGGCACCTTTAGTGTAGGAGCAATCGCTGGACGTTCGCAATTTCGGTGTGGAGCTCTGGCCAGATTGAGCAGGAGAGGCTGTGTACGTTGGAAGTTTTAGTAGCGTAAACAAGTTCAGAGCCAAGTGTTTGTGGTTCGTTTGAGAGGTTACCAGTGGGAGATGAGGACCAGCAAGAGGTTTCAGGGCTGGCACCTTTAGTGTAGGAGCAATCGCTGGACGTTCGCAATTTCGGTGTGGAGCTCTGGCCAGCTTGAGCAGGAGAGGCTTTGTACGTTGGAAGTTTTAGTAGCCTAAACAAGTTCAGAGGCCAAGTGTTTGTGGTTCGTTTGAGAGGTTACCAGTGGGAGATGAGGACCAGCAAGAGCTTTCAGGGCTGGCACCTTTAGTGTAGGAGCAATCGCTGGACGTTCGCAATTTCGGTGTGGAGCTCTGGCCAGATTGAGCAGGAGAGGCTGTGTACGTTGGAAGTTTTAGTAGCCTAAACAAGTTCAGAGGCCAAGTGTTTGTGGTTCGTTTGAGAGGTTACCAGTGGGAGATGAGGACCAGCAAGAGCTTTCCGGGCTGGCACCTTTAGTGTAGGAGCAATCGCTGGACGTTTGCAATTTCAGTGTGGAGCTCTGGCCAGCTTGAGCAGGAGAGGCTGTGTACGTTGGAAGTTTTAGTAGCCTAAACAAGTTCAGAGGCCAAGTGTTTGTGGTTCGTTTGAGAGGTTACCAGTGGGAGATGAGGACCAGCAAGAGGTTTCAGGGCTGGCACCTTTAGTGTAGGAGCAATCGCTGGACGTTCGCAATTTCGGTGTGGAGCTCTGGCCAGATTGAGCAGGAGAGGCTGTGTACGTTGGAAGTTTTAGTAGCCTAAACAAGTTCAGAGGCCAAGTGTTTGGGGTTCGTTTGAGAGGTTACCAGTGGGAGATGAGGACCAGCAAGAGCTTTCAGGGCTGGCACCTTTAGTGTAGGAGCAATCGCTGGACGTTCGCAATTTCGGTGTGGAGCTCTGGCCAGATTGAGCAGGAGAGGCTGTGTACGTTGGAAGTTTTAGTAGCCTAAACAAGTTCAGAGGCCAAGTGTTTGTGGTTCGTTTGAGAGGTTACCAGTGGGAGATGAGGACCAGCAAGAGCTTTCAGGGCTGGCACCTTTAGTGTAGGAGCAATCGCTGGACGTTCGCAATTTCGGTGTGGAGCTCTGGCAGATTGAGCAGGAGAGGCTGTGTACGTTGGAAGTTTTAGTAGCCTAAACAAGTTCAGAGGCCAAGTGTTTGTGGTTCGTTTTAGAGGTTACCAGTGGGAGATGAGGACCAGCAAGAGGTTTCCGGGCTGGCACCTTTAGTGTAGGAGCAATCGCTGGACGTTCGCAATTTCGGTGTGGAGCTCTGGCCAGATTGAGCAGGAGAGGCTGTGTACGTTGGAAGTTTTAGTAGCCTAAACAAGTTCAGAGGCCAAGTGTTTGTGGTTCGTTTGAGAGGTTACCAGTGGGAGATGAGGACCAGCAAGAGCTTTCAGGGCTGGCACCTTTAGTGTAGGAGCAATCGCTGGACGTTCGCAATTTCGGTGTGGAGCTCTGGCCAGATTGAGCAGGAGAGGCTGTGTACGTTGGAAGTTTTAGTAGCGTAAACAAGTTCAGAGGCCAAGTGTTTGTGGTTCGTTTGAGAGGTTACCAGTGGGAGATGAGGACCAGCAAGAGCTTCAGGGCTGGCACCTTTAGTGTAGGAGCAATCGCTGGACGTTCGCAATTTCGGTGTGGAGCTCTGGCCAGCTTGAGCAGGAGAGGCTTTGTACGTTGGAAGTTTTAGTAGCCTAAACAAGTTCAGAGGCCAAGTGTTTGTGGTTCGTTTGAGAGGTTACCAGTGGGAGATGAGGACCAGCAAGAGCTTTCAGGGCTGGCACCTTTAGTGTAGGAGCAATCGCTGGACGTTCGCAATTTCGGTGTGGAGCTCTGGCCAGATTGAGCAGGAGAGGCTGTGTACGTTGGAAGTTTTAGTAGCCTAAACAAGTTCAGAGGCCAAGTGTTTGTGGTTCGTTTGAGAGGTTACCAGTGGAGATGAGGACCAGCAAGAGCTTTCCGGGCTGGCACCTTTAGTGTAGGAGCAATCGCTGGACGTTTGCAATTTCAGTGTGGAGCTCTGGCCAGCTTGAGCAGGAGAGGCTGTGTACGTTGGAAGTTTTAGTAGCCTAAACAAGTTCAGAGGCCAAGTGTTTGTGGTTCGTTTGAGAGGTTACCAGTGGGAGATGAGGACCAGCAAGAGGTTTCAGGGCTGGCACCTTTAGTGTAGGAGCAATCGCTGGACGTTCGCAATTTCGGTGTGGAGCTCTGGCCAGATTGAGCAGGAGAGGCTGTGTACGTTGGAAGTTTTAGTAGCCTAAACAAGTTCAGAGGCCAAGTGTTTGGGGTTCGTTTGAGAGGTTACCAGTGGGAGATGAGGACCAGCAAGAGCTTCAGGGCTGGCACCTTTAGTGTAGGAGCAATCGCTGGACGTTCGCAATTTCGGTGTGGAGCTCTGGCCAGATTGAGCAGGAGAGGCTGTGTACTGTTGGAAGTTTAGTAGCCTAAACAAGTTCAGAGGCCAAGTGTTTGTGGTTCGTTTTAGAGGTTACCAGTGGGAGATGAGGACCAGCAAGAGCTTTCAGGCTGGCACCTTTAGTGTAGGAGCAATCGCTGGACGTTCGCAATTTCGGTGTGGAGCTCTGGCCAGCTTGAGCAGGAGAGGCTGTGTACGTTGAAGTTTTAGTAGCCTAAACAAGTTCAGAGGCCAAGTGTTTGTGGTTCGTTTGAGAGGTTACCAGTGGGAGATGAGGACCAGCAAGAGCTTTCCGGGCTGGCACCTTTAGTGTAGGAGCAATCGCTGGACGTTCGCAATTTCGGTGTGGAGCTCTGGCCAGATTGAGCAGGAGAGGCTGTGTACGTTGGAAGTTTTAGTAGCCTAAACAAGTTCAGAGGCCAAGTGTTTGTGGTTCGTTTGAGAGGTTACCAGTGGGAGATGAGGACCAGCAAGAGCTTTCAGGGCTGGCACCTTTAGTGTAGGAGCAATCGCTGGACGTTCGCAATTTCGGTGTGGAGCTCTGGCCAGATTGAGCACGAGAGGCTGTGTACGTTGGAAGTTTTAGTAGCCTAAACAAGTTCAGAGGCCAAGTGTTTGTGGTTCGTTTGAGAGGTTACCAGTGGGAGATGAGGACCAGCAAGAGCTTTCAGGGCTGGCACCTTTAGTGTAGGAGCAATCGCTGGACGTTCGCAATTTCGGTGTGGAGCTCTGGCCAGATTGAGCAGGAGAGGCTGTGTATGTTGGAAGTTTTAGTAGCCTAAACAAGTCAGAGGCCAAGTGTTTGTGGTTCGTTTGAGAGGTTACCAGTGGGACATGAGGACCAGCAAGAGCTTTCAGGGCTGGCACCTTTAGTGTAGGAGCAATCGCTGGACGTTCGCAATTTCGGTGTGGAGCTCTGGCCAGCTTGAGCAGGAGAGGCTGTGTACGTTGAAGTTTTAGTAGCCTAAACAAGTTCAGAGGCCAAGTGTTTGGGGTTCGTTGAGAGGTTACCAGTGGGAGATGAGGACCAGGAAGAGGTTTCCGGGCTGGCACCTTTAGTGTAGGAGCAATCGCTGGACGTTCGCAATTTCGGTGTGGAGCTCTGGCCAGATTGAGCAGGAGAGGCTGTGTACGTTGGAAGTTTTAGTAGCCTAAACAAGTTCAGAGGCCAAGTGTTTGTGGTTCGTTTGAGAGGTTACCAGTGGGAGATGAGGACCAGCAAGAGCTTTCAGGGCTGGCACCTTTAGCGTAGGAGCAATCGCTGGACGTTCGCAATTTCGGTGTGGAGCTCTGGCCAGCTTGAGCAGGAGAGGCTGTGTACGTTGGAAGTTTTAGTAGCCTAAACAAGTTCAGAGGCCAAGTGTTTGTGGTTCGTTTGAGAGGTTACCAGTGGGAGATGAGGACCAGCAAGAGCTTTCAGGGCTGGCACCTTTAGTGTAGGAGCAATCGCTGGACGTTCGCAATTTCGGTGTGGAGCTCTGGCCAGATTGAGCAGGAGAGGCTGTGTACGTTGGAAGTTTTAGTAGCCTAAACAAGTTCAGAGGCCAAGTGTTTGTGGTTCGTCTGAGAGGTTACCAGTGGGAGATGAGGACCAGCAAGAGCTTTCAGGGCTGGCACCTTTAGTGTAGGAGCAATCGCTGGACGTTCGCAATTTCGGTGTGGAGCTCTGGCCAGATTGAGCAGGAGAGGCTGTGTACGTTGGAAGTTTTAGTAGCGTAAACAAGTTCAGAGGCCAAGTGTTTGTGGTTCGTTTGAGAGGTTACCAGTGGGAGATGAGGACCAGCAAGAGCTTTCAGGGCTGCACCTTTAGTGTAGGAGCAATCGCTGGACGTTCGCAATTTCGGTGTGGAGCTCTGGCCAGATTGAGCAGGAGAGGCTGTGTACGTTGGAAGTTTTAGTAGCCTAAACAAGTTCAGAGGCCAAGTGTTTGGGGTTCCTTTGAGAGGTTACCAGTGGGAGATGAGGACCAGCAAGAGCTTTCAGGGCTGGCACCTTTAGTGTAGGAGCAATCGCTGACGTTCGCAATTTCGGTGTGGAGCTCTGGCCAGATTGAGCAGGAGAGGCTGTGTACGTTGGAAGTTTTAGTAGCCTAAACAAGTTCAGAGGCCAAGTGGTTGTGGTTCGTTTTAGAGGTTACCAGTGGGAGATGAGGACCAGCAAGAGCTTTCCGGGCTGGCACCTTTAGTGTAGGAGCAATCGCTGGACGTTCGCAATTTCGGTGTGGAGCTCTGGCCAGATTGAGCAGGAGAGGCTGTGTACGTTGGAAGTTTTAGTAGCCTAAACAAGTTCAGAGGCCAAGTGTTTGTGGTTCGTTTGAGAGGTTACCAGTGGGAGATGAGGACCAGCAAGAGCTTTCAGGGCTGGCACCTTTAGCGTAGGAGCAATCGCTGGACGTTCGCAATTTCGGTGTGGAGCTCTGGCCAGATTGAGCAGGAGAGGCTGTGTATGTTGGAAGTTTTAGTAGCCTAAACAAGTTCAGAGGCAAGTGTTTGTGGTTCGTTTGAGAGGTTACCAGTGGGAGATGAGGACCAGCAAGAGCTTTCAGGGCTGGCACCTTTAGTGTAGGAGCAATCGCTGGACGTTCGCAATTTCGGTGTGGAGCTCCTGGCCAGATTGAGCACGAGAGGCTGTGTACGTTGGAAGTTTTAGTAGGCTAAACAAGTTCAGAGGCCAAGTGTTTGTGGTTCGTTTGAGAGGTTACCAGTGGGAGATGAGGACCAGCAAGAGCTTTCCGGGCTGGCACCTTTAGTGTAGGAGCAATCGCTGGACGTTCGCAATTTCGGTGTGGAGCTCTGGCCAGATTGAGCAGGAGAGGCTGTGTACGTTGGAAGTTTTAGTATCGTAAACAAGTTCAGAGCCCAAGTGTTTGTGGTTCGTTTGAGAGGTTACCAGTGGGAGATGAGGACCAGCAAGAGCTTTCAGGGCTGGCACCTTTAGCGTAGGAGCAATTGCTGGACGTTCGCAATTTCGGTGTGGAGCTCTGGCCAGATTGAGCAGGAGAGGCTGTGTATGTTGGAAGTTTTAGTAGCCTAAACAAGTTCAGAGGCAAGTGTTTGTGGTTCGTTTGAGAGGTTACCAGTGGGAGATGAGGACCAGCAAGAGCTTTCCGGGCTGGCACCTTTAGTGTAGGAGCAATCGCTGGACGTTCGCAATTTCGGTGTGGAGCTCTGGCCAGATTGAGCAGGAGAGGCTGTGTACGTTGGAAGTTTTAGTATCGTAAACAAGTTCAGAGCCCAAGTGTTTGTGGTTCGTTTGAGAGGTTACCAGTGGGAGATGAGGACCAGCAAGAGCTTTCAGGGCTGGCACCTTTAGCGTAGGAGCAATTGGTGGACGTTCGCAATTTCGGTGTGGAGCTCTGGCCAGATTGAGCAGGAGAGGCTGTGTATGTTGGAAGTTTTAGTAGCCTAAACAAGTTCAGAGGCCAAGTGTTTGTGGTTCGTTTGAGAGGTTACCAGTGGGAGATGAGGACCAGCAAGAGCTTTCCGGGCTGGCACCTTTAGTGTAGGAGCAATCGCTGGACGTTCGCAATTTCGGTGTGGAGCTCTGGCCAGATTGAGCACGAGAGGCTGTGTACGTTGGAAGTTTTAGTAGCCTAAACAAGTTCAGAGGCCAAGTGTTTGTGGTTCGTTTTAGAGGTTACCAGTGGGAGATGAGGACCAGCAAGAGCTTTCCGGGCTGGCACCTTTAGTGTAGGAGCAATCGCTGGACGTTCGCAATTTCGGTGTGGAGCTCTGGCCAGATTGAGCAGGAGAGGCTGTGTACGTTGGAAGTTTTAGTAGCCTAAACAAGTTCAGAGGCCAAGTGTTTGTGTTTCGTTTGAGAGGTTACCAGTGGGAGATGAGGACCAGCAAGAGCTTTCAGGGCTGGCACCTTTAGTGTAGGAGCAATCGCTGGACGTTCGCATTTCGGTGTGGAGCTCTGGCCAGATTGAGCAGGAGAGGCTGTGTACGTTGGAAGTTTTAGTAGCCTAAACAAGTTCAGAGGCCAAGTGTTTGTGGTTCGTTTGAGAGGTTACCAGTGGGAGATGAGGACCAGCAAGAGCTTTCAGGGCTGGCACCTTTAGTGTAGGAGCAATCGCTGGACGTTCGCAATTTCGGTGTGGAGCTCTGGCCAGATTGAGCAGGAGAGGCTGTGTACGTTGGAAGTTTTAGTAGCCTAACAAGTTCAGAGGCCAAGTGTTTGTGGTTCGTTTGAGAGGTTACCCAGTGGGAGATGAGGACAGCAAGAGCTTTCAGGGCTGGCACCTTTAGTGTAGGAGCAATCGCTGGACGTTCGCATTTCGGTGTGGAGCTCTGGCCAGATTGAGCAGGAGAGGCTGTGTACGTTGGAAGTTTTAGTAGGCTAAACAAGTTCAGAGGCCAAGTGTTTGTGGTTCGTTTGAGAGGTTACCAGTGGGAGATGAGGACCAGCAAGAGCTTTCAGGGCTGGCACCTTTAGTGTAGGAGCAATCGCTGGACGTTCTCTATTTCAGGGTTGCGCTCTGACGTGAATTAGCGAGGGGAAGCGATGATACGTCTGGACCTTTTAGTGTCTAAACAAGTTCAGAGCCCAAGTGTTTGTGGTTCGTTTGAGAGGTTACCAGTGGGAGATGAGGACCAGCAAGAGCTTTCAGGGCTGGCACCTTTAGTCTAGGAGCAATCGCTGGACGTTCGCAATTTCGGTTGTGGAGCTCTGGCCAGATTGAGCAGGAGAGCGAGTGTATTTTGGAACCTTTAGTAGTCTAAAGAAGTTCAGAGCCCAAGTGTTTGTGGTTCGTTTGAGAGGTTACCAGTGGGAGATGAGGAGCAGCAAGAGCTTTCAGGGCTGGCACCTTAGACTAGGAGCAATCGCTGGACGTTCTCAATTTCAGGGTTGCGCTCTGACGTGAATTAGCGAGGGAAGCGATGATACGTCTGGACCTTTGAGTGTCTAAACAAGTTCAGAGCCAAGTGTTTGTGGTTCGTTTGAGAGGTTACCAGTGGGAGCTGGGGACCAGCACGAGCTTTCAGGTCTGGCGCCTTTAGACTAGGAGCAATCGCTGGACGTTCACAATTTCGGGGTGGAGCTCTGGCCAGATTGAGCAGGAGAGCGAGTGTATGTTGGAACCTTTAGTAGTCTAAACAATTTCAGAGCCCAAGTGTTTGTGGTTCGTTTGAGAGTTTACCAGTGGGAGATGAGGACCAGCAAGAGCTTTCAGGGCTGGCACCTTTAGACTAGGAGCAATCGCTGGACGTTCGCAATTTCGGTGTGAGCTCTGACGTGAATTAGCGAGGGAAGGGATGATACGTCTGGACCTTTGAGTGTCTAAAGAAGTTCAGAGCCAAGTGTTTGTGGTTCGTTTGAGAGGTTACCAGTGGGAGATGAGGACCAGCAAGAGCTTTGAGGGCTGGCACCTTTAGACTAGGAGCAATCGCTGGACGTTCGCAATTTCGTGTGGAGCTCTGGCCAGATTGAGCAGGAGAGCGACTGCATGTTGGAACCTTTAGTAGTCTAAACAAGTTCAGAGGTCAAGTGTTTGTGGTTCGTTGAGAGGTTACCAGTGGGAGATGAGGACAGCAAGAGCTTTGAGGGCTGGCACCTTTAGACTAGGAGCAATCGCTGACGTTCGCAATTTCGGTGTGGAGCTCTGGCCAGATTGAGCAGGAGAGCGAGTTTATGTTGGAACCTTTAGTAGTCTAAACAAGTTCAGAGCCCAAGTGTTTGTGGTTCGTTTGAGAGGTTACCAGTGGGAGATGAGGACCAGCAAGAGCTTTCAGGCTGGCACCTTTAGACTAGGAGCAATCGGTGGACGTTAGCAAATTTCAGGGTTGCGCTCTGACGTGAATTAGGGAGGGGAAGAGATGATACGTCTGGACCTTTGAGTGTCTAATGAAGTTCAGAGCCCAAGTGTTTGTGGTTCGTTTGAGAGGTTACCAGTGGGAGATGAGGACCAGCAAGAGCTTTCAGGGCTGGCACCTTTAGACTAGGAGCAATCGCTGGACGTTCACAATTTCGGTGTGAAGCTCTGGCCAGATTGAGCAGGAGAGCGAGTGTATTTGGAACCTTTAGTAGTCTAAACAAGTTCAGAGCCCAAGTGTTTGTGGTTCGTTTGAGAGGTTACCAGTGGAGATGAGGACCAGCAAGAGCTTTCAGGGCTGGCACCTTTAGACTAGAGCAATCGCTGGACGTTCGCAATTTCGGTGTGAGCTCTGACGTGAATTAGCGAGGGGAAGGGATGATACGTCTGGACCTTTGAGTGTCTAAACAAGTTCAGAGGCCAAGTGTTTGTGGCTCGTTTGAGAGGTTACCAGTGGGAGATGAGGACCAGCAAGAGCTTTCAGGGCTGGCACCTTTAGACTAGGAGCAATCGCTGGACGTTCGCAATTTCACTGTTTCGCTCTGACGTGAATTAACGGGGGGAAGAGATGATACGTCTGGACCTTTGAGTGTCTAAAGATGTTCAGAGCCCAAGTGTTTGTGGTTCGTTTGAGAGGTTACCAGTGGGAGATGAGGACCAGCAAGAGCTTTGAGGGCTGGCACCTTTAGACTAGGAGCAATCGCTGGACGTTCGCAATTTCGGTGTGGAGCTCTGGCCAGATTGAGCAGGAGAGCGAGTTTATGTTGGAACCTTTAGTAGTCTAAACAAGTTCAGAGCCCAAGTGTTTGTGGTTCGTTTGAGAGGTTACCAGTGGGAGATGAGGACAGCAAGAGCTTTGAGGGCTGGCACCTTTAGACTAGGAGCAATCGCTGGACGTTCGCAATTTCGGTGTAGAGCTCTGGCCAGATTGAGCAGGAGAGCGAGTATATGTTGCAACCTTTAGTAGTCTAAACAAGTTCAGAGCCCAAGTGTTTGTGGTTCGTTTGAGAGTTTACCAGTTGGAGATGAAGAGCAGCAAGAGCTTTCAGGGCTGGCACCTTTAGACTAGGAGCAATCGCTGAACGTTCGCATTTCAGATTTGAGCTCTGACGTGAATTAGCGAGGGGAAGCGATGATACGTCTGGACCTTTGAGTGTCTAAAGAAGTTCAGAGCCCAATTGTTTGTGGTTCGTTTGAGAGGTTACTAGTGGGAGATGAGGACCAGCAAGAGCTTCAGGGCTGGCACCTTTAGACTAGGAGCAATCGCTGGACGTTCGCAATTTCAGTGGTGAGCTCTGACGTGAATTAGCGAGGGGAAGCGATGATACGTCTGGACCTTTAAGTGTCTGAAGAAGTACAGAGCCCAAGTGTTTGTGGTTCGTTTGAGAGGTTACCAGTGGGAGATGAGGACCAGCAAGAGCTTTCAGGGCTGGCACCTTTAGACTAGGAGCAATCGCTGGACGTTCGCAATTTCACTGTTTCGCTCTGACGTGAATTAGCGAGGGGAAGCGATGATACGTCTGGACCTTTGAGTGTCTAAACAATTTCAGAGCCCAAGTGTTTGTGGTTCGTTTGAGAGGTTACCAGTGGGAGATGAGGACCAGCAAGAGCTTTCAGGGCTGGCACCTTTAGACTAGGAGCAATCGCTGGACGTTCGCAATTTCGGTGTGGAGCTCTGGCCAGATTGAGCAGGAGAGCGAGTTTATGTTGGAACCTTTAGTAGTCTAAACAAGTTCAGAGCCCAAGTGTTTGTGGTTCGTTTGAGAGGTTACCAGTGGGAGATGAGGACCAGCAAGAGCTTTGAGGGCTGGCACCTTTAGACTAGGAGCAATCGCTGGACGTTCGCAATTTCGGTGTAGAGCTCTGGCCAGATTGAGCAGGAGAGCGAGTATATGTTGCAACCTTTAGTACTCTAAACAAGTTCAGAGCCCAAGTGTTTGTGGTTCGTTTGAGAGTTTACCAGTGGGAGATGAAGAGCAGCAAGAGCTTTCAGGGCTGGCACCTTTAGACTAGGAGCAATCGCTGAACGTTCGCAATTTCAGATTTGAGCTCTGACGTGAATTAGCGAGGGGAAGCGATGATACGTCTGGACCTTTGAGTGTCTAAAGATGTTCAGAGCCCAATTGTTTGTGGTTCGTTTGAGAGGTTACTAGTGGGAGATGAGGACCAGCAAGAGCTTTCAGGGCTGGCACCTTTAGTGTAGGAGCAATCGCTGGACGTTCGCAAGTTCGGTGTGGAGCTCTGGCCAGATTGAGCAGGAGAGCGAGTGTATTTTGGAACCTTTAGTAGTCTAAACAAGTTCAGAGCCCAAGTGTTTGTGGCTCGTTTGAGAGGTTACCAGTGGGAGATGAGGACCAGCAAGAGCTTTCAGGGCTGGCACCTTTAGACTAGGAGCAATCGCTGGACGTTCGCAATTTCACGGTTTCGCTCTGACGTGAATTAGCGAGGGGAAGCGATGATACGTCTGGACCTTTGAGTGTCTAAAGATGTTCAGAGCCCAAGTGTTTGTGGTTCGTTTGAGAGGTTACCAGTGGGAGATGAGGAGCAGCAAGAGCTTTCAGGGCTGGCACCTTTAGACTAGGAGCAATCGCTGGACGTTCGCAATTTCGGTGTGGAGCTCTGGCCAGATTGAGCAGGAGAGCGAGTGTATTTTGGAACCTTTAGTAGTCTAAAGAAGTTCAGAGCCCAAGTGTTTGTGGTTCGTTTGAGAGGTTACCAGTGGGAGATGAGGACCAGCAAGAGCTTTCAGGGCTGGCACCTTTAGACTAGGAGCAATCGCTGGACGTTCTCTATTTCAGGGTTGCGCTCTGACGTGAATTAGCGAGGGGAAGCGATGATACGTCTGGACCTTTGAGTGTCTAAACAAGTTCAGAGCCCAAGTGTTTGTGGTTCGTTTGAGAGGTTACCAGTGGGAGCTGGGGACCAGCAAGAGCTTTCAGGTCTGGCGCCTTTAGACTAGGAGCAATCGCTGGACGTTCACAATTTCGGGGTGGAGCTCTGGCCAGATTGAGCAGGAGAGCGAGTGTATGTTGGAACCTTTAGTAGTCTAAACAATTTCAGAGCCCAAGTGTTTGTGGTTCGTTTGAGAGTTTACCAGTGGGAGATGAGGACCAGCAAGAGCTTTCAGGGCTGGCACCTTTAGACTAGGAGCAATCGCTGGACGTTCGAAATTTCAGTGGTGAGCTCTGACGTGAATTAGCGAGGGGAAGGGATGATACGTCTGGACCTTTGAGTGTCTAAACAAGTTCAGAGGCCAAGTGTTTGTGGTTCGTTTGAGAGGTTACCAGTGGGAGATGAGGACCAGCAAGAGCTTTGAGGGCTGGCACCTTTAGACTAGGAGCAATCGCTGGACGTTCGCAATTTCGGTGTGGAGCTCTGGCCAGATTGAGCAGGAGAGCGACTGCATGTTGGAGCTTTTAGTAGTCTAAACAAGTTCAGAGCCCAAGTGTTTGTGGTTCGTTTGAGAGGTTACCAGTGGGAGATGAGGACCAGCAAGAGCTTTCAGGGCTGGCACCTTTAGACTAGGAGCAATCGCTGGACGTTCTCTATTTCAGGGTTGCGCTCTGACGTGAATTAGCGAGGGGAAGCGGTGATACGTCTGGACCTTTGAGTGTCTAAACAAGTTCAGAGCCCAAGTGTTTGTGGTTCGTTTGAGAGGTTACCAGTGGGAGATGAGGACCAGCAAGAGCTTTCAGGGCTGGCACCTTTAGACTAGGAGCAATCGCTGGACGTTCGCAATTTCGGTGTGGAGCTCTGGCCAGATTGAGCAGGAGAGCGAGTTTATGTTGGAACCTTTAGTAGTCTAAACAAGTTCAGAGCGCAAGTGTTTGTGGTTCGTTTGAGAGGTTACCAGTGGGAGATGAGGACCAGCAAGAGCTTTGAGGGCTGGCACCTTTAGACTAGGAGCAATCGGTGGACGTTAGCAATTTCAGGGTTGCGCTCTGACGTGAATTAGGGAGGGGAAGAGATGATACGTCTGGACCTTTGAGTGTCTAATGAAGTTCAGAGCCCAAGTGTTTGTGGTTCGTTTGAGAGGTTACCAGTGGGAGATGAGGACCAGCAAGAGCTTTCAGGGCTGGCACCTTTAGACTAGGAGCAATCGCTGGACGTTCACAATTTCGGTGTGAAGCTCTGGCCAGATTGAGCAGGAGAGCGAGTGTATTTTGGAACCTTTAGTAGTCTAAACAAGTTCAGAGCCCAAGTGTTTGTGGTTCGTTTGAGAGGTTACCAGTGGGAGATGAGGACCAGCAAGAGCTTTCAGGGCTGGCACCTTTAGACTAGGAGCAATCGCTGGACGTTCGCAATTTCGGTGTGAGCTCTGACGTGAATTAGCGAGGGGAAGGGATGATACGTCTGGACCTTTGAGTGTCTAAACAAGTTCAGAGGCCAAGTGTTTGTGGCTCGTTTGAGAGGTTACCAGTGGGAGATGAGGACCAGCAAGAGCTTTCAGGGCTGGCACCTTTAGACTAGGAGCAATCGCTGGACGTTCGCAATTTCACTGTTTCGCTCTGACGTGAATTAGCGGGGGGAAGAGATGATACGTCTGGACCTTTGAGTGTCTAAAGATGTTCAGAGCCCAAGTGTTTGTGGTTCGTTTGAGAGGTTACCAGTGGGAGATGAGGACCAGCAAGAGCTTTGAGGGCTGGCACCTTTAGACTAGGAGCAATCGCTGGACGTTCGCAATTTCGGTGTGGAGCTCTGGCCAGATTGAGCGGGAGAGCGAGTTTATGTTGCAACCTTTAGTACTCTAAACAAGTTCAGAGCCCAAGTGTTTGTGGTTCGTTTGAGAGGTTACCAGTGGGAGATGAAGAGCAGCAAGAGCTTTCAGGGCTGGCACCTTTAGACTAGGAGCAATCGCTGAACGTTCGCAATTTCAGATTTGAGCTCTGACGTGAATTAGCGAGGGGAAGCGATGATACGTCTGGACCTTTAAGTGTCTGAAGAAGTACAGAGCCCAAGTGTTTGTGGTTCGTTTGAGAGGTTACCAGTGGGAGATGAGGACCAGCAAGAGCTTTCAGGGCTGGCACCTTTAGACTAGGAGCAATCGCTGGACGTTCGCAATTTCACGGTTTCGCTCTGACGTGAATTAGCGAGGGGAAGCGATGATACGTCTGGACCTTTAAGTGTCTAAACAAGTTCAGAGCGCAAGTGTTTGTGGTTCGTTTGAGAGGTTACCAGTGGGAGATGAGGACCAGCAAGAGCTTTGAGGGCTGGCACCTTTAGACTAGGAGCAATCGCTGGACGTTCGCAATTTCGGTGTGGAGCTCTGGCCAGATTGAGCAGGAGAGCGAGTTTATGTTGGAACCTTTAGTAGTCTAAACAAGTTCAGAGCCCAAGTGTTTGTGGTTCGTTTGAGAGGTTACCAGTGGGAGATGAGGACCAGCAAGAGCTTTGAGGGCTGGCACCTTTAGACTAGGAGCAATCGCTGGACGTTCGCAATTTCGGTGTAGAGCTCTGGCCAGATTGAGCAGGAGAGCGAGTATATGTTGCAACCTTTAGTAGTCTAAACAAGTTCAGAGCCCAAGTGTTTGTGGTTCGTTTGAGAGGTTACCAGTGCGAGATGAAGAGCAGCAAGAGCTTTCAGGGCTGGCACCTTTAGACTAGGAGCAATCGCTGAACGTTCGCAATTTCAGATTTGAGCTCTGACGTGAATTAGCGAGGGGAAGCGATGATACGTCTGGACCTTTGAGTGTCTAAAGAAGTTCAGAGCCCAATTGTTTGTGGTTCGTTTGAGAGGTTACTAGTGGGAGATGAGGACCAGCAAGAGCTTTCAGGGCTGGCACCTTTAGACTAGGAGCAATCGCTGGACGTTCGCAATTTCAGTGGTGAGCTCTGACGTGAATTAGCGAGGGGAAGCGATGATACGTCTGGACCTTTAAGTGTCTGAAGAAGTACAGAGCCCAAGTGTTTGTGGTTCGTTTGAGAGGTTACCAGTGGGAGATGAGGACCAGCAAGAGCTTTCAGGGCTGGCACCTTTAGACTAGGAGCAATCGCTGGACGTTCGCAATTTCACTGTTTCGCTCTGACGTGAATTAGCGAGGGGAAGCGATGATACGTCTGGACCTTTGAGTGTCTAAACAAGTTCAGAGCGCAAGTGTTTGTGGTTCGTTTGAGAGGTTACCAGTGGGAGATGAGGACCAGCAAGAGCTTTGAGGGCTGGCACCTTTAGACTAGGAGCAATCGCTGGACGTTCGCAATTTCGGTGTGGAGCTCTGGCCAGATTGAGCAGGAGAGCGAGTTTATGTTGGAACCTTTAGTAGTCTAAACAAGTTCAGAGCCCAAGTGTTTGTGGTTCGTTTGAGAGGTTACCAGTGGAGATGAGGACCAGCAAGAGCTTTGAGGGCTGGCACCTTTAGACTAGGAGCAATCGCTGGACGTTCGCAATTTCGGTGTAGAGCTCTGGCCAGATTGAGCAGGAGAGCGAGTATATGTTGCAACCTTTAGTACTCTAAACAAGTTCAGAGCCCAAGTGTTTGTGGTTCGTTTGAGAGTTTACCAGTGGGAGATGAAGAGCAGCAAGAGCTTTCAGGGCTGGCACCTTTAGACTAGGAGCAATCGCTGAACGTTCGCAATTTCAGATTTGAGCTCTGACGTGAATTAGCGAGGGGAAGCGATGATACGTCTGGACCTTTGAGTGTCTAAAGATGTTCAGAGCCCAATTGTTTGTGGTTCGTTTGAGAGGTTACTAGTGGGAGATGAGGACCAGCAAGAGCTTTCAGGGCTGGCACCTTTAGTGTAGGAGCAATCGCTGGACGTTCGCAAGTTCGGTGTGGAGCTCTGGCCAGATTGAGCAGGAGAGCGAGTGTATTTTGGAACCTTTAGTAGTCTAAACAAGTTCAGAGCCCAAGTGTTTGTGGCTCGTTTGAGAGGTTACCAGTGGAGATGAGGACCAGCAAGAGCTTTCAGGGCTGGCACCTTTAGACTAGGAGCAATCGCTGGACGTTCGCAATTTCACGGTTTCGCTCTGACGTGAATTAGCGAGGGGAAGCGATGATACGTCTGGACCTTTGAGTGTCTAAAGATGTTCAGAGCCCAAGTGTTTGTGGTTCGTTTGAGAGGTTACCAGTGGGAGATGAGGAGCAGCAAGAGCTTTCAGGGCTGGCACCTTTAGACTAGGAGCAATCGCTGGACGTTCGCAATTTCGGTGTGGAGCTCTGGCCAGATTGAGCAGGAGAGCGAGTTTATGTTGGAACCTTTAGTAGTCTAAAGAAGTTCAGAGCCCAAGTGTTTGTGGTTCGTTTGAGAGGTTACCAGTGGGAGATGAGGACCAGCAAGAGCTTTCAGGGCTGGCACCTTTAGACTAGGAGCAATCGCTGGACGTTCTCTATTTCAGGGTTGCGCTCTGACGTGAATTAGCGAGGGGAAGCGATGATACGTCTGGACCTTTGAGTGTCTAAACAAGTTCAGAGCCCAAGTGTTTGTGGTTCGTTTGAGAGGTTACCAGTGGGAGCTGGGGACCAGCAAGAGCTTTCAGGTCTGGCGCCTTTAGACTAGGAGCAATCGCTGGACGTTCACAATTTCGGGGTGGAGCTCTGGCCAGATTGAGCAGGAGAGCGAGTGTATGTTGGAACCTTTAGTAGTCTAAACAATTTCAGAGCCCAAGTGTTTGTGGTTCGTTTGAGAGTTTACCAGTGGGAGATGAGGACCAGCAAGAGCTTTCAGGGCTGGCACCTTTAGACTAGGAGCAATCGCTGGACGTTCTCAATTTCAGGGTTGCGCTCTGACGTGAATTAGCGAGGGGAAGGGATGATACGTCTGGACCTTTGAGTGTCTAAAGAAGTTCAGAGCCCAAGTGTTTGTGGTTCGTTTGAGAGGTTACCAGTGGGAGATGAGGACCAGCAAGAGCTTTTCGGGCTGGCACCTTTAGTGTAGGAGCAATCGCTGGACGTTCGCAATTTCGGTGTGGAGCTCTGGCCAGATTGAGCAGGAGAGCGACTGCATGTTGGAGCTTTTAGTAGTCTAAACAAGTTCAGAGCCCAAGTGTTTGTGGTTCGTTTGAGAGGTTACCAGTGGGAGATGAGGACCAGCAAGAGCTTTCAGGGCTGGCACCTTTAGACTAGGAGCAATCGCTGGACGTTCTCTATTTCAGGGTTGCGCTCTGACGTGAATTAGCGAGGGGAAGCGGTGATACGTCTGGACCTTTGAGTGTCTAAACAAGTTCAGAGCCCAAGTGTTTGTGGTTCGTTTGAGAGGTTACCAGTGGGAGATGAGGACCAGCAAGAGCTTTCAGGGCTGGCACCTTTAGACTAGGAGCAATCACTGGACGTTGGCAATTTCGGTGTGGAGCTCTGGCCAGATTGAGCAGGAGAGCGAGTGTATTTTGGAACCTTTAGTAGTCTAAAGAAGTTCAGAGCCCAAGTGTTTGTGGTTCGTTTGAGAGGTTACCAGTGGGAGATGAGGAGCAGCAAGAGCTTTCAGGGCTGGCACCTTTAGACTAGGAGCAATCGCTGGACGTTCTCAATTTCAGGGTTGCGCTCTGACGTGAATTAGCGAGGGGAAGCGATGATACGTCTGGACCTTTGAGTGTCTAAACAAGTTCAGAGCCCAAGTGTTTGTGGTTCGTTTGAGAGGTTACCAGTGGGAGCTGGGGACCAGCAAGAGCTTTCAGGTCTGGCGCCTTTAGACTAGGAGCAATCGCTGGACGTTCACAATTTCGGGGTGGAGCTCTGGCCAGATTGAGCAGGAGAGCGAGTGTATGTTGGAACCTTTAGTAGTCTAAACAATTTCAGAGCCCAAGTGTTTGTGGTTCGTTTGAGAGTTTACCAGTGGGAGATGAGGACCAGCAAGAGCTTTCAGGGCTGGCACCTTTAGACTAGGAGCAATCGCTGGACGTTCGCAGTTTCGGTGTGAGCTCTGACGTGAATTAGCGAGGGGAAGGGATGATACGTCTGGACCTTTGAGTGTCTAAAGAAGTTCAGAGCCCAAGTGTTTGTGGTTCGTTTGAGAGGTTACCAGTGGGAGATGAGGACCAGCAAGAGCTTTGAGGGCTGGCACCTTTAGACTAGGAGCAATCGCTGGACGTTCGCAATTTCGGTGTGGAGCTCTGGCCAGATTGAGCAGGAGAGCGACTGCATGTTGGAACCTTTAGTAGTCTAAACAAGTTCAGAGGCCAAGTGTTTGTGGTTCGTTTGAGAGGTTACCAGTGGGAGATGAGGACCAGCAAGAGCTTTGAGGGCTGGCACCTTTAGACTAGGAGCAATCGCTGGACGTTCGCAATTTCGGTGTGAGCTCTGACGTGAATTAGCGAGGGGAAGGGATGATACGTCTGGACCTTTGAGTGTCTAAAGAAGTTCAGAGCCCAAGTGTTTGTGGCTCGTTTGAGAGGTTACCAGTGGGAGATGAGGACCAGCAAGAGCTTTGAGGGCTGGCTCCTTTAGACTAGGAGCAATCGCTGGACGTTCGCAATTTCACTGTTTCGCTCTGACGTGAATTAGCTAGGGGAAGCGATGATACGTCTGGACCTTTGAGTGTCTAAAGATGTTCAGAGCCCAAGTGTTTGTGGTTCGTTTGAGAGGTTACCAGTGGGAGATGAGGACCAGCAAGAGCTTTGAGGGCTGGCACCTTTAGACTAGGAGCAATAGCTGGACTTTCGCAATTTCGGTGTGGAGCTCTGGCCAGATTGAGCAGGAGAGCGAATTTATGTTGGAACCTTTAGTAGTCTAAAGAAATTCAGAGCCCAAGTGCTTGTGGTTCGTTTGAGAGGTTACCAGTGGGAGATGAAGAGCAGCAAGAGCTTTCAGGGCTGGCACCTTTAGACTAGGAGCAATCGCTGAACGTTCGCAATTTCAGATTTGAGCTCTGACGTGAATTAGTGAGGGGAAGCGATGATACGTCTGGACCTTTGAGTGTCTAAAGATGTTCAGAGCCCAAGTGTTTGTGGCTCGTTTGAGAGGTTACCAGTGGGAGATGAGGACCAGCAAGAGGTTTCAGGGCTGGCACCTTTAGACTAGGAGCAATCGCTAGACGTTCGCGATTTCGGTGTGGAGCTCTGGCCAGATTGAGCAGGAGAGCGAGTGTATGTTGGAACTTTTAGTAGTCTAAACAAGTTCAGAGCCAAGTGTTTGTGGCTCGTTTGAGAGGTTACCAGTGGGAGATGAGGACCAGCAAGAGCTTTCAGGGCTGGCACCTTTAGACTAGGAGCAATCGCTGGACGTTCTCAATTTCAGGGTTGCGCTCTGACGTGAATTAGCGAGGGGAAGCGATGATACGTCTGGACCTTTGAGTGTCTAAACAAGTTCAGAGCCCAAGTGTTTGTGGTTCGTTTGAGAGGTTACCAGTGGGAGCTGGGGACCAGCAAGAGCTTTTGAGGGCTGGCACCTTTAGACTAGGAGCAATCGCTGGACGTTGGCAATTTCGGTGTGGAGCTCTGGCCAGATTGAGCAGGAGAGCGAGTGTATTTTGGAACCTTTAGTAGTCTAAAGAAGTTCAGAGCCCAAGTGTTTGTGGTTCGTTTGAGAGGTTACCAGTGGGAGATGAGGAGCAGCAAGAGCTTTCAGGCTGGCACCTTTAGACTAGGAGCAATCGCTGGACGTTCTCAATTTCAGGGTTGCGCTCTGACGTGAATTAGCGAGGGAAGCGATGATACGTCTGGACCTTTGAGTGTCTAAACAAGTTCAGAGCCCAAGTGTTTGTGGTTCGTTTGAGAGGTTACCAGTGGAGCTGGGGACACCAAGAGCTTTGAGGGCTGGCACCTTTAGACTAGGAGCAATCGCTGGACGTTCACAATTTCGGGGTGGAGCTCTGGCCAGATTGAGCAGGAGAGCGAGTGTATGTTGGAACCTTTAGTAGTCTAAACAATTTCAGAGCCCAAGTGTTTGTGGTTCGTTTGAGAGTTTACCAGTGGGAGATGAGGACCAGCAAGAGCTTTCAGGGCTGGCACCTTTAGACTAGGAGCAATCGCTGGACGTTCGCAGTTTCGGTGTGAGCTCTGACGTGAATTAGCGAGGGGAAGGGATGATACGTCTGGACCTTTGAGTGTCTAAAGAAGTTCAGAGCCCAAGTGTTTGTGGTTCGTTTGAGAGGTTACCAGTGGAGATGAGGACCAGCAAGAGCTTTGAGGGCTGGCACCTTTAGACTAGGAGCAATCGCTGACGTTCGCAATTTCGCTGTGGAGCTCTGGCCCAGATTGAGCAGGAGAGCGACTGCATGTTGGAACCTTTAGTAGTCTAAACAAGTTCAGAGGCCAAGTGTTTGTGGTTCGTTTGAGAGGTTACCAGTGGGAGATGAGGACCAGCAAGAGCTTTGAGGGCTGGCACCTTTAGACTAGGAGCAATCGCTGGACGTTCGCAATTTCGGTGTGGAGCTCTGGCCAGATTGAGCAGGAGAGCGAGTTTATGTTGGAACCTTTAGTAGTCTAAACAAGTTCAGAGCCAAGTGTTTGTGGTTCGTTTGAGAGTTTACCAGTGGGAGAGAGGACCAGGCAAGAGCTTTTCAGGGCTGGCACCTTTAGACTAGGAGCAATTGGTGGACGTTCGCAATTTCAGGGTTGCGCTCTGACGTGAATTAGCGAGGGGAAGCGATGATACGTCTGGACCTTTGAGTGTCTAATGAAGTTCAGAGCCCAAGTGTTTGTGGTTCGTTTGAGAGGTTACCAGTGGAGATGAGGACCAGCAAGAGCTTTCAGGGCTGGCACCTTTAGACTAGGAGCAATCGCTAACGTTCACAATTTCGGTGTGAAGCTCTGGCCAGATTCAGAGCAGGAGAGCGAGTGTATTTTGGAACCTTAGTATCTAAACAAGTTCAGAGCCCAAGTGTTTGTGGTTCGTTTGAGAGGTTACCAGTGGGAGACGAGGACCAGCAAGAGCTTTCAGGGCTGGCACCTTTAGACTAGGAGCAATCGCTGGACGTTCGCAATTTCGGTGTGAGCTCTGACGTGAATTAGCGAGTGGAAGGGATGATACGTCTGGACCTTTGAGTGTCTAAAGAAGTTCAGAGCCCAAGTGTTTGTGGCTCGTTTGAGAGGTTACCAGTGGGAGATGAGGACCAGCAAGAGCTTTGAGGGCTGGCACCTTTAGACTAGGAGCAATCGCTGGACGTTCGCAATTTCACTGTTTCGCTCTGACGTGAATTAGCTAGGGGAAGCGATGATACGTCTGGACCTTTGAGTGTCTAAAGATGTTCAGAGCCCAAGTGTTTGTGGTTCGTTTGAGAGGTTACCAGTGGGAGATGAGGACCAGCAAGAGCTTTGAGGGCTGGCACCTTTAGACTAGGAGCAATAGCTGGACTTTCGCAATTTCGGTGTGGAGCTCTGGCCAGATTGAGCAGGAGAGCGAGTTTATGTTGGAACCTTTAGTAGTCTAAAGAAATTCAGAGCCCAAGTGCTTGTGGTTCGTTTGAGAGGTTACCAGTGGGAGATGAAGAGCAGCAAGAGCTTTCAGGGCTGGCACCTTTAGACTAGGAGCAATCGCTGAACGTTCGCAATTTCAGATTTGAGCTCTGACGTGAATTAGTGAGGGGAAGCGATGATACGTCTGGACCTTTGAGTGTCTAAAGATGTTCAGAGCCCAAGTGTTTGTGGCTCGTTTGAGAGGTTACCAGTGGGAGATGAGGACCAGCAAGAGGTTTCAGGGCTGGCACCTTTAGACTAGGAGCAATCGCTAGACGTTCGCGATTTCGGTGTGGAGCTCTGGCCAGATTGAGCAGGAGAGCGAGTGTATGTTGGAACTTTTAGTAGTCTAAAGAAGTTCAGAGCCCAAGTGTTTGTGGTTGCTTTGAGAGGTTACCAGTGGGAGATGAGGACCAGCAAGAGCTTTCAGGGCTGCACCTTTAGACTAGGAGCAATCGCTGGACGTTCTCAATTTCAGGTTGCGCTCTGACGTGAATTAGCGAGGGGAAGCGATGATACGTCTGGACCTTTGAGTGTCTAAACAAGTTCAGAGCCCAAGTGTTTGTGGTTCGTTTGAGAGGTTACCCAGTGGGAGCTGGGGACCAGCAAGAGCTTTGAGGGCTGGCACCTTTAGACTAGGAGCAATCGCTGGACGTTGGCAATTTCGGTGTGGAGCTCTGGCCAGATTGAGCAGGAGAGCGAGTGTATTTTGGAACCTTTAGTAGTCTAAAGAAGTTCAGAGCCCAAGTGTTTGTGGTTCGTTTGAGAGGTTACCAGTGGGAGATGAGGAGCAGCAAGAGCTTTCAGGGCTGGCACCTTTAGACTAGGAGCAATCGCTGGACGTTCTCAATTTCAGGGTTGCGCTCTGACGTGAATTAGCGAGGGGAAGCGATGATACGTCTGGACCTTTGAGTGTCTAAACAAGTTCAGAGCCCAAGTGTTTGTGGTTCGTTTGAGAGGTTACCAGTGGGAGATGAGGACCAGCAAGAGCTTTGAGGGCTGGCACCTTTAGACTAGGAGCAATCGCTGGACGTTCACAATTTCGGGGTGGAGCTCTGGCCAGATTGAGCAGGAGAGCGAGTGTATGTTGGAACCTTTAGTAGTCTAAACAAGTTCAGAGGCCAAGTGTTTGTGGTTCGTTTGAGAGGTTACCAGTGGGAGATGAGGAGCAGCAAGAGCTTTGAGGGCTGGCACCTTTAGACTAGGAGCAATCGGTGGACGTTCGCAATTTCGGTGTGGAGCTCTGGCCAGATTGAGCAGGAGAGCGAGTTTATGTTGGAACCTTTAGTAGTCTAAACAAGTTCAGAGCCCAAGTGTTTGTGGTTCGTTTGAGAGGTTACCAGTGGGAGATGAGGACCAGCAAGAGCTTTCAGGGCTGGCACCTTTAGACTCGGAGCAATCGCTGGACGTTCGCAATTTCGGTGTGGAGCTCTGGCCAGATTGAGCAGGAGAGCGAGTGTATGTTGCAACCTTTAGTAGTCTAAAGAAGTTCAGAGCCCAAGTGGTTGTGGTTCGTTTGAGAGGTTCCCAGTGGGAGATGAAGAGCAGCAAGAGCTTTCAGGGCTGGCACCTTTAGACTAGGAGCAATCGCTGAACGTTCGCAATTTCAGATTTGAACTCTGACGTGAATTAGCGAGGGGAAGCGATGATACGTGTGGACCTTTGAGTGTCTAAAGATGTTCAGAGCCCAAGTGTTTGTGGCTCGTTTGATAGGTTACCAGTGGGAGATGAGGACCAGCAAGAGCTTTCAGGGCTGGCACCTTTAGACTAGGAGCAATCGCTGACGTTCACAATTTCGGTGTGAAGCTCTGACGTGAATTAGCGAGGGGAAGCGATGATACGTCTGGACCTTTAGGTGTCTAAAGAAGTACAGAGCCCAAGTGTTTTGTGGTTCGTTTGAGAGGTTACCAGTGGGAGATGAGGACCAGCAAGAGCTTTCAGGGCTGGCACCTTTAGACTAGGAGCAATCGCTGGACGTTCGCAATTTCACTGTTTCGCTCTGACGTGAATTAGCGAGGGGAAGCGATGATACGTCTGGACCTTTGAGTGTCTAAAGAAGTTCAGAGCCCAAGTGTTTGTGGTTCGTTTGAGAGGTTACCAGTGGGAGATGAGGACCAGCAAGAGCTTTGAGGGCTGGCACCTTTAGACTAGGAGCAATCGCTGGACGTTCGCAATTTCGGTGTGGAGCTCTGGCCAGATTGAGCATGAGAGCGAGTTTATGTTGGAACCTTTAGTAGTCTAAACAAGTTCAGAGCCCAAGTGTTTGTGGTTCGTTTGAGAGGTTACCAGTGGGAGATGAGGAGCAGCAAGAGCTTTCAGGGCTGGCACCTTTAGACTAGGAGCAATCGCTGGACGTTCGCAATTTCGGTGTAGAGCTCTGGCCAGATTGAGCAGGAGAGCGAGTATATGTTGCAACCTTTAGTAGTCTAAACAATTTCAGAGCCCAAGTGTTTGTGGTTCGTTTGAGAGGTTACCAGTGGGAGATGAAGGGCAGCAAGAGCTTTGAGGGCTGGCACCTTTAGACTAGGAGCAATCGCTGAACGTTCGCAATTTCAGATTTGAGCTCTGACGTGAATTAGCGAGGGGAAGCGATGATACGTCTGGACCTTTGAGTGTCTAAAGATGTTCAGAGCCCAATTGTTTGTGGTTCGTTTGAGAGGTTACCAGTGGGATATGAGGAGCAGCAAGAGCTTTCAGGGCTGGCACCTTTAGACTAGGAGCAATCGCTAGACGTTCGCAATTTCGGTGTGGAGCTCTGGCCAGATTGAGCAGGAGAGCGAGTGTATTTTGGAACCTTTAGTAGTCTAAACAAGTTCAGAGTCCAAGTGTTTGTGGCTCGTTTGAGAGGTTACCAGTGGGAGATGAGGACCAGCAAGAGCTTTCAGGGCTGGCACCTTTAGACTAGGAGCAATCGCTGGACGTTCGCAATTTCACGGTTTCGCTCTGACGTGAATTAGCGAGGGGAAGCGATGATACGTCTGGACCTTTGAGTGTCTAAAGAAGTTCAGAGCCCAAGTGTTTGTGGCTCGTTTGAGAGGTTACCAGTGGGAGATGAGGACCAGCAAGAGCTTTGAGGGCTGGCACCTTTAGACTAGGAGGAATCGCTGGACGTTCGCAATTTCACTGTTTCGCTCTGACGTGAATTAGCGAGGGGAAGCGATGATACGTCTGGACCTTTGAGTGTCTAAAGATGTTCAGAGCCCAAGTGTTTGTGGTTCGTTTGAGAGGTTACCAGTGGGAGATGAGGACCAGCAAGAGCTTTCAGGGCTGGCACCTTTAGACTAGGAGCAATCGCTGGACTTTGGCAATTTCGGTGTGGAGCTCTGGCCAGATTGAGCAGGAGAGCGAGTTTATGTTGGAACCTTTAGTAGTCTAAACAAGTTCAGAGCCCAAGTGTTTGTGGTTCGTTTGAGAGCTTCCCAGTTGGAGATGAGGACCAGCAAGAGGTTTCAGGGCTGGCACCTTTAGACTAGGAGCAATCGCTAGACGTTCGCGATTTCGGTGTGGAGCTCTGGCCAGATTGAGCAGGAGAGCGAGTGTATGTTGGAACTTTTAGTAGTCTAAACAAGTTCAGAGCCCAAGTGTTTGTGGCTCGTTTGAGAGGTTACCAGTGGGAGATGAGGACCAGCAAGAGCTTTGAGGGCTGGCACCTTTAGACTAGGAGCAATCGCTGGACGTTCTCAATTTCAGGGTTGCGCTCTGACGTGAATTTACGAGGGGAAGCGATGATACGTCTGGACCTTTGAGTGTCTAAACAAGCTCAGAGCCCAAGTGTTTGTGGTTCGTTTGAGAGGTTACCAGTGGGAGATGAGGACCAGCAAGAGCTTTCAGGGCTGGCACCTTTAGACTAGGAGCAATCGCTGGACGTTCACAATTTCGGTGTGGAGCTCTGGCCAGATTGAGCAGGAGAGCGAGTGTATTTTGGAACCTTTAGTAGTCTAAAGAAGTTCAGAGCCCAAGTGTTTGTGGCTCGTTTGAGAGGTTACCAGTGGGAGATGAGGACCAGCAAGAGCTTTCAGGGCTGGCACCTTTAGACTAGGAGCAATCGCTGGACGTTCGCAATTTCACGGTTTCGCTCTGACGTGAATTAGCGAGGGGAAGCGATGATACGTCTGGACCTTTGAGTGTCTAAAGATGTTCAGAGCCCAAGTGTTTGTGGTTCGTTTGAGAGGTTACCAGTGGGAGCTGGGTACCAGTAAGAGCTTTCAGGTCTGGCACCTTTAGACTAGGAGCAATCGCTGGACGTTCACAATTTCGGGGTGGAGCTCTGGCCAGATTGAGCAGGAGAGCCAGTGTATGTTGGAACCTTTAGTAGTCTAAAGAAGTTCAGAGCCCAAGTGTTTGTGGTTCGTTTGAGAGGTTACGAGTGGGAGATGAGGACCAGCAAGAGCTTTGAGGGCTGGCACCTTTAGACTAGGAGCAATCGCTGGACGTTCGCAATTTCGGTGTGGAGCTCTGGCCAGATTGAGCAGGAGAGCGAGTTTATGTTGGAACTTTTAGTAGTCTAAACAAGTTCAGAGCCCAAGTGTTTGTGGTTCGTTTGAGAGGTTACCAGTGGGAGATGAGGACCAGCAAGAGCTTTGAGGGCTGGCACCTTTAGACTCGGAGCAATCGCTGGACGTTCGCAATTTCGGTGTGGAGCTCTGGCCAGATTGAGCAGGAGAGCGAGTGTATGTTGCAACCTTTAGTAGTCTAATCAAGTTCAGAGCCCAAGTGGTTGTGGTTCGTTTGAGAGGTTACCAGTGGGAGATGAAGAGCAGCAAGAGCTTTCAGGGCTGGCACCTTTAGACTAGGAGCAATCTCTGAACGTTCGCAATTTCAGATTTGAGCTCTGACGTGAATTAGCGAGGGGAAGCGATGATACGTCTGGACCTTTGAGTGTCTAAAGATGTTCAGAGCCCAAGTGTTTGTGGCTCGTTTGATAGGTTACCAGTGGGAGATGAGGACCAGCAAGAGTTTTCAGGGCTGGCACCTTTAGACTAGGAGCAATCGCTAGACGTTCGCAATTTCGGTGTGGAGCTCTGGCCAGATTGAGCAGGAGATTGAGTGTATTTTGGAACCTTTAGTAGTCTAAACAAGTTCAGAGCCCAAGTGTTTGTGGCTCGTTTGAGAGGTTACCAGTGGGAGATGAGGACCAGCAAGAGCTTTGAGGGCTGGCACCTTTAGACTAGGAGCAATCGCTGGACGTTCTCAATTTCAGGGTTGCGCTCTGACGTGAATTAGCGAGGGGAAGCGATGATACGTCTGGACCTTTGAGTGTCTAATGAAGTTCAGAGCCCAAGTGTTTGTGGTTCGTTTGAGAGGTTACCAGTGGGAGATGAAGAACAGCAAGAGCTTTCAGGTCTGGCACCTTTAGACTAGGAGCAATCGCTGGACGTTCACAATTTCGGGGTGGAGCTCTGGCCAGATTGAGCAGGAGAGCGAGTGTATGTTGGAACCTTTAGTAGTCTAAACAATTTCAGAGCCCAAGTGTTTGTGGTTCGTTTGAGAGGTTACCAGTGGGAGATGAAGAGCAGCAAGAGCTTTCAGGGCTGGCACGTTTAGACTAGGAGCAATCGCTGGACGTTCGCAATTTCGGTGTGGAGCTCTGGCCAGATTGAGCAGGAGAGCGAGTTTATGTTGGAACTTTTAGTAGTCTAAACAAGTTCAGAGCCCAAGTGTTTGTGGTTCGTTTGAGAGGTTACCAGTGGGAGATGAGGACCAGCAAGAGCTTTGAGGGCTGGCACCTTTAGACTCGGAGCAATCGCTGGACGTTCGCAATTTCGGTGTGGAGCTCTGGCCAGATTGAGCAGGAGAGCGAGTGTATGTTGCAACCTTTAGTAGTCTAAACAAGTTCAGAGCCCAAGTGTTTGTGGTTCGTTTGAGAGGTTACCAGTGGGAGATGAGGACCAGCAAGAGCTTTCAGGGCTGGCACCTTTAGACTAGGAGCAATCGCTGGACGTTCTCAATTTCAGGGTTGCGCTCTGACGTGAATTAGCGAGGGGAAGCGATGATACGTCTGGACCTTTGAGTGTCTAATGAAGTTCAGAGCCCAAGTGTTTGTGGTTCGTTTGAGAGGTTACCAGTGGGAGCTGGGTACCAGCAAGAGCTTTCAGGTCTGGCACCTTTAGACTAGGAGCAATCGCTGGACGTTCACAATTTCGGGGTGGAGCTCTGGCCAGATTGAGCAGGAGAGCCAGTGTATGTTGGAACCTTTAGTAGTCTAAACAATTTCAGAGCCCAAGTGTTTGTGGTTCGTTTGAGAGGTTACCAGTGGCAGATGAAGAGCAGCAAGAGCTTTCAGGGCTGGCACCTTTAGACTAGGAGCAATCGCTGGACGTTCGCAATTTCGGTGTGGAGCTCTGGCCAGATTGAGCAGGAGAGCGAGTTTATGTTGGAACTTTTAGTAGCCTAAACAAGTTCAGAGGCCAAGTGTTTGTGGTTCGTTTGAGAGGTTACCAGTGGGAGATGAGGACCAGCAAGAGCTTTGAGGGCTGGCACCTTTAGACTCGGAGCAATCGCTGGACGTTCGCAATTTCGGTGTGGAGCTCTGGCCAGATTGAGCAGGAGAGCGAGTGTATGTTGCAACCTTTAGTAGTCTAATCAAGTTCAGAGCCCAAGTGGTTGTGGTTCGTTTGAGAGGTTCCCAGTGGGAGATGAAGAGCAGCAAGAGCTTTCAGGGCTGGCACCTTTAGACTACGAGCAATCGCTGAACGTTCGCAATTTCAGATTTGAGCTCTGACGTGAATTAGCGAGGGGAAGCGATGATACGTCTGGACCTTTGAGTGTCTAAAGATGTTCAGAGCCCAAGTGTTTGTGGCTCGTTTGAGAGG
Source organism: Gavia stellata (assembly GCF_030936135.1). NCBI lineage: Eukaryota > Metazoa > Chordata > Aves > Gaviiformes > Gaviidae > Gavia > Gavia stellata. The sequence continues at coordinate 29,549 of NW_026776923.1, forward strand.
TTACCAGTGGGAGATGAGGACCAGCAAGAGGTTTCAGGGCTGGCACCTTTAGACTAGGAGCAATCGCTAGACGTTCGCAATTTCGGTGTGGAGCTCTGGCCAGATTGAGCAGGAGAGCGAGTGTATTTTGGAACCTTTAGTAGTCTAAACAAGTTCAGAGCCCAAGTGTTTGTGGCTCGTTTGAGAGGTTACCAGTGGGAGATGAGGACCAGCAAGAGCTTTCAGGGCTGGCACCTTTAGACTAGGAGCAATCGCTGGACGTTCGCAATTTCACGGTTTCGCTCTGACGTGAATTAGCGAGGGGAAGCGATGATACGTCTGGACCTTTGAGTGTCTAAAGATGTTCAGAGCCCAAGTGTTTGTGGTTCGTTTGAGAGGTTACCAGTGGGAGATGAGGAGCAGCAAGAGCTTTGAGGGCTGGCACCTTTAGACTAGGAGCAATCGCTGGACGTTCGCAATTTCGGTGTGGAGCTCTGGCCAGATTGAGCAGGAGAGCGAGTGTATTTTGGAACCTTTAGTAGTCTAAAGAAGTTCAGAGCCCAAGTGTTTGTGGTTCGTTTGAGAGGTTACCAGTGGGAGATGAGGAGCAGCAAGAGGTTTCAGGGCTGGCACCTTTAGACTAGGAGCAATCGCTGAACGTTCTCTATTTCAGTGTTGCTCTCTGACGTGAAATAGCGAGGGGAAGCGATGATACGTCTGGACCTTTGAGTGTCTAAACAAGTTCAGAGCCCAAGTGTTTGTGGTTCGTTTGAGAGGTTACCAGTGGGAGATGAGGACCAGCAAGAGCTTTGAGGGCTGGCACCTTTAGTGTAGGAGCAATCGCTGGACGTTCGCAATTTCGGTGTGGAGCTCTGGCCAGATTGAGCAGGAGAGCGACTGCATGTTGGAACCTTTAGTAGTCTAAACAAGTTCAGAGGCCAAGTGTTTGTGGTTCGTTTGAGAGGTTACCAGTGGGAGATGAGGACCAGCAAGAGCTTTGAGGGCTGGCACCTTTAGACTAGGAGCAATCGCTGGACGTTCGCAATTTCGGTGTGAGCTCTGACGTGAATTAGCGAGGGGAAGGGATGATACGTCTGGACCTTTGAGTGGCTAAAGAAGTTCAGAGCACAAGTGTTTGTGGTTCGTTTGAGAGGTTACCAGTGGGAGATGAGGACCAGCAAGAGCTTTGAGGGCTGGCACCTTTAGACTAGGAGCAATCGCTGGACGTTCGCAATTTCACGGTTTCGCTCTGACGTGAATTAGCGAGGGGAAGCGATGATACGTCTGGACCTTTGAGTGTCTAAAGATGTTCAGAGCCCAAGTGGTTGTTGTTCGTTTGCGAGGTTACTAGTGGGAGATGAGGACCAGCAAGAGCTTTCCGGGCTGGCACCTTTAGACTAGGAGCAATCGCTGGACGTTCGCAATTTCGGTGTGGAGCTCTGGCCAGATTGAGCAGGAGAGCGAGTGTATGTTGGAACCTTTAGTAGTCTAAACAAGTTCAGAGCCCAAGTGTTTGTGGCTCGTTTGAGAGGTTACCAGTGGGAGATGAGGACCAGCAAGAGCTTTCAGGGCTGGCACCTTTAGTCTAGGAGCAATCGCTGGACGTTCGCAATTTCAGGGTTGCGCTCTGACGTGAATTAGCGAGGGGAAGAGATGATACGTCTGGACCTTTGAGTGTCTAATGAAGTTCAGAGCCCAAGTGTTTGTGGTTCGTTTGAGAGGTTACCAGTGGGAGATGAGGACCAGCAAGAGCTTTCAGGGCTGGCACCTTTAGACTAGGAGCAATCGCTGGACGTTCGCAATTTCGGTGTGGAGCTCTGGCCAGATTGAGCAGGAGTGCGAGTGTATGTTGGAACCTTTAGTAGTCTAAACAAGTTCAGAGCCCAAGTGTTTGTGGTTCGTTTGAGAGGTTACCAGTGGGAGATGAGGACCATCAAGAGCTTTCAGGGCTGGCACCTTTAGACTAGGAGCAATCGCTGGACGTTCACAATTTCGGTGTGAAGCTCTGGCCAGATTGAGCAGGAGAGCGAGTGTATTTTGGAACCTTTAGTAGCCTAAACAAGTTCAGAGCCCAAGTGTTTGTGGTTCGTTTGAGAGGTTACCAGTGGCAGATGAAGAGCAGCAAGAGCTTTCAGGGCTGGCACCTTTAGACTAGGAGCAATCGCTGGACGTTCGCAATTTCGGTGTGGAGCTCTGGCCAGATTGAGCAGGAGAGCGAGTTTATGTTGGAACTTTTAGTAGCCTAAACAAGTTCAGAGGCCAAGTGTTTGTGGTTCGTTTGAGAGGTTACCAGTGGGAGATGAGGACCAGCAAGAGCTTTGAGGGCTGGCACCTTTAGACTCGGAGCAATCGCTGGACGTTCGCAATTTCGGTGTGGAGCTCTGGCCAGATTGAGCAGGAGAGCGAGTGTATGTTGCAACCTTTAGTAGTCTAATCAAGTTCAGAGCCCAAGTGGTTGTGGTTCGTTTGAGAGGTTACCAGTGGGAGATGAAGAGCAGCAAGAGCTTTCAGGGCTGGCACCTTTAGACTACGAGCAATCGCTGAACGTTCGCAATTTCAGATTTGAGCTCTGACGTGAATTAGCGAGGGGAAGCGATGATACGTCTGGACCTTTGAGTGTCTAAAGATGTTCAGAGCCCAAGTGTTTGTGGCTCGTTTGAGAGGTTACCAGTGGGAGATGAGGACCAGCAAGAGGTTTCAGGGCTGGCACCTTTAGACTAGGAGCAATCGCTAGACGTTCGCAATTTCGGCGTGGAGCTCTGGCCAGATTGAGCAGGAGAGCGAGTGTATTTTGGAACCTTTAGTAGTCTAAACAAGTTCAGAGCCCAAGTGTTTGTGGCTCGTTTGAGAGGTTACCAGTGGGAGATGAGGACCAGCAAGAGCTTTCAGGGCTGGCACCTTTAGACTAGGAGCAATCGCTGGACGTTCGCAATTTCAGGGTTTCGCTCTGACGTGAATTAGCGAGGGGAAGCGATGATACGTCTGGACCTTTGAGTGTCTAAAGATGTTCAGAGCCCAAGTGTTTGTGGTTCGTTTGAGAGGTTACCAGTGGGAGATGAGGACCAGCAAGAGCTTTGAGGGCTGGCACCTTTAGACTAGGAGCAATCGCTGGACGTTCGCAATTTCGGTGTGGAGCTCTGGCCAGATTGAGCAGGAGAGCGAGTGTATGTTGGAACCTTTAGTAGCCTAAAGAAGTTCAGAGCCCAAGTGTTTGTGGTTCGTTTGAGAGGTTACCAGTGGGAGATGAGGAGCAGCAAGAGCTTTCAGGGCTGGCACCTTTAGACTAGGAGCAATCGCTGAACGTTCTCTATTTCAGTGTTGCTCTCTGACGTGAAATAGCGAGGGGAAGCGATGATACGTCTGGACCTTTGAGTGTCTAAACAAGTTCAGAGCCCAAGTGTTTGTGGTTCGTTTGAGAGGTTACCAGTGGGAGATGAGGACCAGCAAGAGCTTTGAGGGCTGGCACCTTTAGACTAGGAGCAATCGCTGGACGTTCGCAATTTCGGTGTGGAGCTCTGGCCAGATTGAGCAGGAGAGCGACTGCATGTTGGAGCCTTTAGTAGTCTAAACAAGTTCAGAGGCCAAGTGTTTGTGGTTCGTTTGAGAGGTTACCAGTGGGAGATGAGGACCAGCAAGAGCTTTGAGGGCTGGCACCTTTAGACTAGGAGCAATCGCTGGACGTTCGCAATTTCGGTGTGAGCTCTGACGTGAATTAGCGAGGGGAAGGGATGATACGTCTGGACCTTTGAGTGGCTAAAGAAGTTCAGAGCACAAGTGTTTGTGGTTCGTTTGAGAGGTTACCAGTGGGAGATGAGGACCAGCAAGAGCTTTGAGGGCTGGCACCTTTAGACTAGGAGCAATCGCTGGACGTTCGCAATTTCACGGTTTCGCTCTGACGTGAATTAGCGAGGGGAAGCGATGATACGTCTGGACCTTTGAGTGTCTAAAGATGTTCAGAGCCCAAGTGGTTGTTGTTCGTTTGCGAGGTTACTAGTGGGAGATGAGGACCAGCAAGAGCTTTCCGGGCTGGCACCTTTAGACTAGGAGCAATCGCTGGACGTTCGCAATTTCGGTGTGGAGCTCTGGCCAGATTGAGCAGGAGAGCGAGTGTATGTTGGAACCTTTAGTAGTCTAAACAAGTTCAGAGCCCAAGTGTTTGTGGCTCGTTTGAGAGGTTACCAGTGGGAGATGAGGACCAGCAAGAGCTTTCAGGGCTGGCACCTTTAGTCTAGGAGCAATCGCTGGACGTTCGCAATTTCAGGGTTGCGCTCTGACGTGAATTAGCGAGGGGAAGAGATGATACGTCTGGACCTTTGAGTGTCTAATGAAGTTCAGAGCCCAAGTGTTTGTGGTTCGTTTGAGAGGTTACCAGTGGGAGATGAGGACCAGCAAGAGCTTTCAGGGCTGGCACCTTTAGACTAGGAGCAATCGCTGGACGTTCGCAATTTCGGTGTGGAGCTCTGGCCAGATTGAGCAGGAGAGCGAGTGTATGTTGGAACCTTTAGTAGTCTAAACAAGTTCAGAGCCCAAGTGTTTGTGGTTCGTTTGAGAGGTTACCAGTGGGAGATGAGGACCAGCAAGAGCTTTCAGGGCTGGCACCTTTAGACTAGGAGCAATCGCTGGACGTTCACAATTTCGGTGTGAAGCTCTGGCCAGATTGAGCAGGAGAGCGAGTGTATTTTGGAACCTTTAGTAGCCTAAACAAGTTCAGAGCCCAAGTGTTTGTGGTTCGTTTGAGAGGTTACCAGTGGGAGATGAGGACCAGCAAGAGCTTTGAGGGCTGGCACCTTTAGACTAGGAGCAATCGCTGGACGTTCGCAATTTCGGTGTGAGCTCTGACGTGAATTAGCGAGGGGAAGCGATGATACGTCTGGACCTTTGAGTGTCTAAAGAAGTTCAGAGCCCAAGTGTTTGTGGCTCGTTTGAGAGGTTACCAGTGGGAGATGAGGACCAGCAAGAGCTTTGAGGGCTGGCACCTTTAGACTAGGAGCAATCGCTGGACGTTCGCAATTTCACTGTTTCGCTCTGACGTGAATTAGCGAGGGGAAGCGATGATACGTCTGGACCTTTGAGTGTCTAAAGATGTTCAGAGCCCAAGTGTTTGTGGTTCGTTTGAGAGGTTACCAGTGGGAGATGAGGACCAGCAAGAGCTTTCAGGGCTGGCACCTTTAGACTAGGAGCAATCGCTGGACGTTCGCAATTTCGGTGTGGAGCTCTGGCCAGATTGAGCAGGAGAGCGAGTTTATGTTGCAACCTTTAGTACTCTAAACAAGTTCAGAGCCCAAGTGTTTGTGGTTCGTTTGAGAGGTTACCAGTGGGAGATGAAGAACAGCAAGAGCTTTCAGGGCTGGCACCTTTAGACTAGGAGCAATCGGTGGACGTTCTCAATTTCAGGGTTGCGCTCTGACGTTAATTAGCGAGGGGAAGCGATGATACGTCTGGACCTTTGAGTGTCTAAACAAGTTCAGAGCCCAAGTGTTTGTGGTTCGTTTGAGAGGTTACCAGTGGGAGCTGGGTACCAGCAAGAGCTTTCAGGGCTGGCGCCTTTAGACTAGGAGCAATCGCTGGACGTTCGCAATTTCGGTGTGGAGCTCTGGCCAGATTGAGCAGGAGAGCGAGTTTATGTTGGAACCTTTAGTAGCCTAAACAAGTTCAGAGCCCAAGTGGTTGTGGTTCGTTTGAGAGGTTACCAGTGGGAGATGAAGAGCAGCAAGAGCTTTCAGGGCTGGCACCTTTAGACTAGGAGCAATCGCTGAACGTTCGCAATTTCAGATTTGAGCTCTGACGTGAATTAGCGAGGGGAAGCGATGATACATCTGGACCTTTGAGTGTCTAAAGATGTTCAGAGCCCAAGTGTTTGTGGCTCGTTTGAGAGGTTACCAGTGGGAGATGAGGACCAGCAAGAGCTTTCAGGGCTGGCACCTTTAGACTAGGAGCAATCGCTGGACGTTCGCAATTTCACTGTTTCGCTCTGACGTGAATTAGCGAGGGGAAGCGATGATACGTCTGGACCTTTGAGTGTCTAAAGAAGTTCAGAGCCCAAGTGTTTGTGGTTCGTTTGAGAGGTTACCAGTGGGAGATGAGGACCAGCAAGAGCTTTGAGGGCTGGCACCTTTAGACTAGGAGCAATCGCTGGACGTTCGCAATTTCGGTGTGGAGCTCTGGCCAGATTGAGCAGGAGAGCGACTGCATGTTGGAACCTTTAGTAGTCTAAACAAGTTCAGAGCCCAAGTGTTTGTGGTTCGTTTGAGAGGTTACCAGTGGGAGATGAGGACCAGCAAGAGCTTTGAGGGCTGGCACCTTTAGACTAGGAGCAATCGCTGGACGTTCGCAATTTCACTGTTTCGCTCTGACGTGAATTAGCGGGGGGAAGCGATGATACATCTGGACCTTTGAGTGTCTAAACAAGTTCAGAGCCCAAGTGTTTGTGGTTCGTTTGAGAGGTTACTAGTGGGAGATGAGGACCAGCAAGAGCTTTCAGGTCTGGCACCTTTAGACTAGGAGCAATCGCTGGACTTTCGCAATATCGGTGTTGAGCTCTGACGTGAATTAGCGAGGGGAAGCGATGATACGTCTGGACCTTTGAGTGTCTAAAGATGTTCAGAGCCCAAGTGTTTGTGGTTCGTTTGAGAGGTTACCAGTGGGAGATGAGGACCAGCAAGAGCTTTGAGGGCTGGCACCTTTAGACTAGGAGCAATCGCTGGACGTTCGCAATTTCGGTGTGGAGCACTGGCCAGATTGAGCAGGAGAGCGACTGCATGTTGGAACCTTTAGTAGTCTAAACAAGTTCAGAGCCCAAGTGTTTGTGGTTCGTTTGAGAGGTTACCAGTGGGAGATGAGGACCAGCAAGAGCTTTCAGGGCTGGCACCTTTAGACTAGGAGCAATCGCTGGACGTTCGCAATTTCAGGGTTGCGCTCTGACGTGAATTAGCGAGGGGAAGCGATGATACGTCTGGACCTTTGAGTGTCTAAAGAAGTTCAGAGCCCAAGTGTTTGTGGTTCGTTTGAGAGGTTACCAGTGGGAGATGAGGACCAGCAAGAGCTTTCAGGGCTGGCACCTTTAGACTAGGAGCAATCGCTGGACGTTCGCAATTTCGGTGTGGAGCTCTGGCCAGATTGAGCAGGAGAGCGACTGCATGTTGGAACCTTTAGTAGTCTAAACAAGTTCAGAGCCCAAGTGTTTGTGGTTCGTTTGAGAGGTTACCAGTGGGAGATGAGGACCAGCAAGAGCTTTGAGGGCTGGCACCTTTAGTCTAGGAGCAATCGCTGGACGTTCGCAATTTCGGTGTGGAGCTCTGGCCAGATTGAGCAGGAGAGCGACTGCATGTTGGAACCTTTAGTAGTCTAAACAAGTTCAGAGCCCAAGTGTTTGTGGCTCGTTTGAGAGGTTCCCAGTGGGAGATGAGGACCAGCAAGAGCTTTCAGGGCTGGCACCTTTAGACTAGGAGCAATCGCTAGACGTTCGCAATTTCGGTGTGGAGCTCTGGCCAGATTGAGCAGGAGCTTTCAGGGCTGGCACCTTTAGACTAGGAGCAATCGCTGGACGTTCTCGATTTCAGGGTTGCGCTCTGACGTGAATTAGCGAGGGGAAGCGATGATACGTCTGGACCTTTGAGTGTCTAAACAAGTTCAGAGCCCAAGTGTTTGTGGTTCGTTTGAGAGGTTACCAGTGGGAGATGAGGACCAGCAAGAGCTTTGAGGGCTGGCACCTTTAGTCTAGGAGCAATCGCTGGACGTTCGCAATTTCACTGTTTCGCTCTGACGTGAATTAGCGAGGGGAAGCGATGATACGTCTGGACCTTTGAGTGTCTAAAGAAGTTCAGAGCCCAAGTGTTTGTGGTTCGTTTGAGAGGTTACCAGTGGGAGATGAGGACCAGCAAGAGCTTTCAGGGCTGGCACCTTTAGACTAGGAGCAATCGCTGGACGTTCGCAATTTCGGTGTGGAGCTCTGGCCAGATTGAGCAGGAGAGCGACTGCATGTTGGAACCTTTAGTAGTCTAAACAAGTTCAGAGCCCAAGTGTTTGTGGTTCGTTTGAGAGGTTCCCAGTGGGAGATGAGGACCAGCAAGAGCTTTCAGGGCTGGCACCTTTAGACTAGGAGCAATCGCTGGACGTTCTCAATTTCAGGGTTGCGCTCTGACGTGAATTAGCGAGGGGAAGCGATGATACGTCTGGACCTTTGAGTGTCTAAACAAGTTCAGAGCCCAAGTGTTTGTGGTTCGTTTGAGAGGTTACCAGTGGGAGCTGGAGACCAGCAAGAGCTTTCAGGTCTGGCACCTTTAGACTAGGAGCAATCGCTGGACGTTCAAAATTTCGGGGTGGAGCTCTGGCCAGATTGAGCAGGAGAGCGAGTGTATTTTGGAACCTTTAGTAGTCTAAAGAAGTTCAGAGCCCAAGTGTTTGTGGCTCGTTTGAGAGGTTACCAGTGGGAGATGAGGACCAGCAAGAGCTTTGAGGGCTGGCACCTTTAGACTAGGAGCAATCGCTGGACGTTCTCAATTTCAGGGTTGCGCTCTGACGTGAATTAGCGAGGGGAAGCGATGATACGTCTGGACCTTTAAGTGTCTAAAGAAGTACAGAGCCCATGTGTTTGTGGTTCGTTTGAGAGGTTACCAGTGGGAGATGAGGACCAGCAAGAGCTTTGAGGGCTGGCACCTTTAGACTAGGAGCAATCGCTGGACGTTCGCAATTTCGGTGTGGAGCTCTGGCCAGATTGAGCAGGAGTGCGACTGCATGTTGGAACCTTTAGTAGTCTAAACAAGTTCAGAGCCCAAGTGTTTGTGGCTCGTTTGAGAGGTTACCAGTGGGAGATGAGGACCAGCAAGAGCTTTGAGGGCTGGCACCTTTAGTCTAGGAGCAATCGCTGGACGTTCGCAATTTCGGTGTGGAGCTCTGGCCAGATTGAGCAGGAGTGCGACTGCATGTTGGAACCTTTAGTAGTCTAAACAAGTTCAGAGCCCAAGTGTTTGTGGCTCGTTTGAGAGGTTCCCAGTGGGAGATGAGGAACAGCAAGAGCTTTCAGGGCTGGCACCTTTAGACTAGGAGCAATCGCTAGACGTTCGCAATTTCGGTGTGGAGCTCTGGCCAGATTGAGCAGGAGAGCGACTGCATGTTGGAACCTTTAGTAGTCTAAACAAGTTCAGAGCCGAAGTGTTTGTGGCTCGTTTGAGAGGTTACCAGTGGGAGATGAGGACCAGCAAGAGGTTTCAGGGCTGGCATCTTTAGACTAGGAGCAATCGCTGGACGTTCTCAATTTCAGGGTTGCGCTCTAACGTGAGTTAGCGAGGGGAAGCGATGATACGTCTGGACCTTTGAGTGTCTAAACAAGTTCAGAGGCCAAGTGTTTGTGGTTCGTTTGAGAGGTTACCAGTGGGAGATGAGGACCAGCAAGAGCTTTCAGAGCTGGCATCTTTAGACTAGGAGCAATCGCTGGACGTTCGCAATTTCAGTGGTGAGCTCTGACGTGAATTAGCGAGGGGAAGCGATGATACGTCTGGACCTTTAAGTGTCTAAAGAAGTACAGAGCCCAAGTGTTTGTGGTTCGTTTGAGAGGTTACCAGTGGGAGATGAGGACCAGCAAGAGCTTTGAGGGCTGGCACCTTTAGACTAGGAGCAATCGCTGGACGTTCGCAATTTCGGTGTGGAGCTCTGGCCAGATTGAGCAGGAGAGCGACTGCATGTTGGAACCTTTAGTAGTCTAAACAAGTTCAGAGGCCAAGTGTTTGTGGTTCGTTTGAGAGGTTACCAGTGGGAGATGAGGACCAGCAAGAGCTTTGAGGGCTGGCACCTTTAGTCTAGGAGCAATCGCTGGACGTTCGCAATTTCACTGTTTCGCTCTGACGTGAATTAGCGAGGGGAAGCGATGATACGTCTGGACCTTTGAGTGTCTAAAGAAGTTCAGAGCCCAAGTGTTTGTGGTTCGTTTGAGAGGTTACCAGTGGGAGATGAGGAGCAGCAAGAGCTTTGAGGGCTGGCACCTTTAGACTAGGAGCAATCGCTGGACGTTCGCAATTTCGGTGTGGAGCTCTGGCCAGATTGAGCAGGAGAGCGAGTTTATGTTGGAACCTTTAGTAGTCTAAACAAGTTCAGAGCCCAAGTGTTTGTGGTTCGTTTGAGAGGTTACCAGTGGGAGATGAGGACCAGCAAGAGCTTTCAGGGCTGGCACCTTTAGACTAGGAGCAATCGCTGGACGTTCGCAATTTCGGTGTGGAGCTCTGGCCAGATTGAGCAGGAGAGCGAGTATATGTTGCAACCTTTAGTACTCTAAACAAGTTCAGAGCCCAAGTGTTTGTGGTTCGTTTGAGAGGTTACCAGTGGGAGATGAAGAGCAGCAAGAGCTTTCAGGGCTGGCACCTTTAGACTAGGAGCAATCGCTGAACGTTCGCAATTTCAGATTTGAGCTCTGACATCAATTAGCGAGGGGAAGCGATGATACGTCTGGACCTTTGAGTGTCTAAAGATGTTCAGAGCCCAATTGTTTGTGTTGGTTGTTCGTTGGAGAGGTTACTAGTGGGAGATGAGGACCAGCAAGAGGTTTCAGGGCTGGCATCTTTAGACTAGGAGCAATCGCTGGACGTTCGCAATTTCAGTGGTGAGCTCTGACGTGAATTAGCGAGGGGAAGCGATGATACGTCTGGACCTTTAAGTGTCTAAACAAGTACAGAGCCCAAGTGTTTGTGGTTCGTTTGAGAGGTTACCAGTGGGAGATGAGGACCAGCAAGAGCTTTGAGGGCTGGCACCTTTAGACTAGGAGCAATCGCTGGACGTTCGAAATTTCGTTGTGGAGCTCTGGCCAGATTGAGCAGGAGAGCGACTGCATGTTGGAACCTTTAGTAGTCTAAACAAGTTCAGAGCCCAAGTGTTTGTGGCTCGTTTGAGAGGTTACCAGTGGGAGATGAGGACCAGCAAGAGCTTTCAGGGCTGGCACCTTTAGACTAGGAGCAATCGCTGGACTTTCGCAATATCGGTGTTGAGCTCTGACGTGAATTAGCGAGGGGAAGCGATGATACGTCTGGACCTTTGAGTGTCTAAAGATGTTCAGAGCCCAAGTGTTTGTGGTTCGTTTGAGAGGTTACCAGTGGGAGATGAGGACCAGCAAGAGCTTTGAGGGCTGGCACCTTTAGACTAGGAGCAATCGCTGGACGTTCGCAATTTCGGTGTGGAGCTCTGGCCAGATTGAGCAGGAGAGCGAGTGTATTTTGGAACCTTTAGTAGTCTAAACAAGTTCAGAGCCCAAGTGTTTGTGGCTCGTTTGAGAGGTTACCAGTGGGAGATGAGGACCAGCAAGAGCTTTGAGGGCTGGCACCTTTAGACTAGGAGCAATCGCTGGACGTTCTCAATTTCAGGGTTGCGCTCTGACGTGAATTAGCGAGGGGAAGCGATGATACGTCTGGACCTTTAAGTGTCTAAAGAAGTACAGAGCCCATGTGTTTGTGGTTCGTTTGAGAGGTTACCAGTGGGAGATGAGGACCAGCAAGAGCTTTGAGGGCTGGCACCTTTAGTCTAGGAGCAATCGCTGGACGTTCGCAATTTCAGATTTGAGCTCTGACGTGAATTAGCGAGGGGAAGCGATGATACGTCTGGACCTTTGAGTGTCTAAAGATGTTCAGAGCCCAATTGTTTGTGGTTCGTTGGAGAGGTTACTAGTGGGAGATGAGGACCAGCAAGAGGTTTCAGGGCTGGCATCTTTAGACTAGGAGCAATCGCTGGACGTTCGCAATTTCAGTGGTGAGCTCTGACGTGAATTAGCGAGGGGAAGCGATGATACGTCTGGACCTTTAAGTGTCTAAACAAGTACAGAGCCCAAGTGTTTGTGGTTCGTTTGAGAGGTTACCAGTGGGAGATGAGGACCAGCAAGAGCTTTGAGGGCTGGCACCTTTAGACTAGGAGCAATCGCTGGACGTTCGAAATTTCGTTGTGGAGCTCTGGCCAGATTGAGCAGGAGAGCGACTGCATGTTGGAACCTTTAGTAGTCTAAACAAGTTCAGAGCCCAAGTGTTTGTGGTTCGTTTGAGAGGTTACCAGTGGGAGATGAGGACCAGCAAGAGCTTTCAGGGCTGGCACCTTTAGACTAGGAGCAATCGCTGGACTTTCGCAATATCGGTGTTGAGCTCTGACGTGAATTAGCGAGGGGAAGCGATGATACGTCTGGACCTTTGAGTGTCTAAAGATGTTCAGAGCCCAAGTGTTTGTGGTTCGTTTGAGAGGTTACCAGTGGGAGATGAGGACCAGCAAGAGCTTTCAGGGCTGGCACCTTTAGACTAGGAGCAATCGCTGGACGTTCGCAATTTCGGTGTGGAGCTCTGGCCAGATTGAGCAGGAGAGCGAGTGTATTTTGGAACCTTTAGTAGTCTAAACAAGTTCAGAGCCCAAGTGTTTGTGGCTCGTTTGAGAGGTTACCAGTGGGAGATGAGGACCAGCAAGAGCTTTGAGGGCTGGCACCTTTAGACTAGGAGCAATCGCTGGACGTTCTCAATTTCAGGGTTGCGCTCTGACGTGAATTAGCGAGGGGAAGCGATGATACGTCTGGACCTTTAAGTGTCTAAAGAAGTACAGAGCCCATGTGTTTGTGGTTCGTTTGAGAGGTTACCAGTGGGAGATGAGGACCAGCAAGAGCTTTGAGGGCTGGCACCTTTAGTCTAGGAGCAATCGCTGGACGTTCGCAATTTCGGTGTGGAGCTCTGGCCAGATTGAGCAGGAGAGCGACTGCATGTTGGAACCTTTAGTAGTCTAAACAAGTTCAGAGCCCAAGTGTTTGTGGTTCGTTTGAGAGGTTACCAGTGGGAGATGAGGACCAGCAAGAGCTTTGAGGGCTGGCACCTTTAGTCTAGGAGCAATCGCTGGACGTTCGCAATTTTCGGTGTGGAGCTCTGGCCAGATTGAGCAGGAGTGCGACTGCATGTTGGAACCTTTAGTAGTCTAAACAAGTTCAGAGCCCAAGTGTTTGTGGCTCGTTTGAGAGGTTCCCAGTGGGAGATGAGGACCAGCAAGAGCTTTGAGGGCTGGCACCTTTAGACTAGGAGCAATCGCTGGACGTTCTCAATTTCAGGGTTGCGCTCTAACGTGAATTAGCGAGGGGAAGCGATGATACGTCTGGACCTTTGAGTGTCTAAACAAGTTCAGAGCCCAAGTGTTTGTGGTTCGTTTGAGAGGTTACCAGTGGGAGATGAGGACCAGCAAGAGCTTTCAGAGCTGGCATCTTTAGACTAGGAGCAATCGCTGGACGTTCGCAATTTCAGTGGTGAGCTCTGACGTGAATTAGCGAGGGGAAGCGATGATACGTCTGGACCTTTAAGTGTCTAAAGAAGTACAGAGCCCAAGTGTTTGTGGTTCGTTTGAGAGGTTACCAGTGGGAGATGAGGACCAGCAAGAGCTTTGAGGGCTGGCACCTTTAGACTAGGAGCAATCGCTGGACGTTCGCAATTTCGGTGTGGAGCTCTGGCCAGATTGAGCAGGAGAGCGACTGCATGTTGGAACCTTTAGTAGTCTAAACAAGTTCAGAGGCCAAGTGTTTGTGGTTCGTTTGAGAGGTTACCAGTGGGAGATGAGGACCAGCAAGAGCTTTGAGGGCTGGCACCTTTAGTCTAGGAGCAATCGCTGGACGTTCGCAATTTCACAGTTTCGCTCTGACGTGAATTAGCGAGGGGAAGCGATGATACGTCTGGACCTTTGAGTGTCTAAAGAAGTTCAGAGCCCAAGTGTTTGTGGTTCGTTTGAGAGGTTACCAGTGGGAGATGAGGAGCAGCAAGAGCTTTGAGGGCTGGCACCTTTAGACTAGGAGCAATCGCTGGACGTTCGCAATTTCGGTGTGGAGCTCTGGCCAGATTGAGCAGGAGAGCGAGTTTATGTTGGAACCTTTAGTAGTCTAAACAAGTTCAGAGCCCAAGTGTTTGTGGTTCGTTTGAGAGGTTACCAGTGGGAGATGAGGACCAGCAAGAGCTTTCAGGGCTGGCACCTTTAGACTAGGAGCAATCGCTGGACGTTCGCAATTTCGGTGTGGAGCTCTGGCCAGATTGAGCAGGAGAGCGAGTATATGTTGCAACCTTTAGTACTCTAAACAAGTTCAGAGCCCAAGTGGTTGTGGTTCGTTTGAGAGGTTACCAGTGGGAGATGAAGAGCAGCAAGAGCTTTCAGGGCTGGCACCTTTAGACTAGGAGCAATCGCTGAACGTTCGCAATTTCAGATTTGAGCTCTGACATCAATTAGCGAGGGGAAGCGATGATACGTCTGGACCTTTGAGTGTCTAAAGATGTTCAGAGCCCAATTGTTTGTGGTTCGTTGGAGAGGTTACTAGTGGGAGATGAGGACCAGCAAGAGGTTTCAGGGCTGGCATCTTTAGACTAGGAGCAATCGCTGGACGTTCGCAATTTCAGTGGTGAGCTCTGACGTGAATTAGCGAGGGGAAGCGATGATACGTCTGGACCTTTAAGTGTCTAAACAAGTACAGAGCCCAAGTGTTTGTGGTTCGTTTGAGAGGTTACCAGTGGGAGATGAGGACCAGCAAGAGCTTTGAGGGCTGGCACCTTTAGTCTAGGAGCAATCGCTGGACGTTCGCAATTTCGGTGTGGAGCTCTGGCCAGATTGAGCAGGAGAGCGACTGCATGTTGGAACCTTTAGTAGTCTAAACAAGTTCAGAGCCCAAGTGTTTGTGGTTCGTTTGAGAGGTTCCCAGTGGGAGATGAGGACCAGCAAGAGCTTTCAGGGCTGGCACCTTTAGACTAGGAGCAATCGCTAGACGTTCGCAATTTCGGTGTGGAGCTCTGGCCAGATTGAGCAGGAGAGGGAGTGTATTTTGGAACCTTTAGTAGTCTAAAGAAGTTCAGAGCCCAAGTGTTTGTGGTTCGTTTGAGAGGTTACCAGTGGGAGATGAGGACCAGCAAGAGCTTTCAGGGCTGGCACCTTTAGACTAGGAGCAATCGCTGGACGTTCTCAATTTCAGGGTTGCGCTCTGACGTGAATTAGCGAGGGGAAGCGATGATACGTCTGGACCTTTGAGTGTCTAAACAAGTTCAGAGCCCAAGTGTTTGTGGTTCGTTTGAGAGGTTACCAGTGGGAGATGAGGACCAGCAAGAGCTTTCAGAGCTGGCATCTTTAGACTAGGAGCAATCGCTGGACTTTCGCAATTTCAGTGGTGAGCTCTGACGTGAATTAGCGAGGGGAAGCGATGATACGTCTGGACCTTTAAGTGTCTAAAGAAGTACAGAGCCCAAGTGTTTGTGGTTCGTTTGAGAGGTTACCAGTGGGAGATGAGGACCAGCAAGAGCTTTGAGGGCTGGCACCTTTAGACTAGGAGCAATCGCTGGACGTTCGCAATTTCGGTGTGCAGCTCTGGCCAGATTGAGCAGGAGAGCGACTGCATGTTGGAACCTTTAGTAGTCTAAACAAGTTCAGAGCCCAAGTGTTTGTGGTTCGTTTGAGAGGTTACCAGTGGGAGATGAGGACCAGCAAGAGCTTTCAGGGCTGGCACCTTTAGTCTAGGAGCAATCGCTGGACTTTCGCAATTTCACTGTTTCGCTCTGACGTGAATTAGCGAGGGGAAGCGATGATACGTCTGGACCTTTGAGTGTCTAAAGAAGTTCAGAGCCCAAGTGTTTGTGGTTCGTTTGAGAGGTTACCAGTGGGAGATGAGGACCAGCAAGAGCTTTCAGGGCTGGCACCTTTAGACTAGGAGCAATCGCTGGACGTTCGCAATTTCGGTGTGGAGCTCTGGCCAGATTGAGCAGGAGAGCAAGTTTATGTTGGAACCTTTAGTAGTCTAAACAAGTTCAGAGCCCAAGTGTTTGTGGTTCGTTTGAGAGGTTACCAGTGGGAGATGAGGACCAGCAAGAGCTTTCAGGGCTGGCACCTTTAGACTAGGAGCAATCGCTGGACGTTCGCAATTTCGGTGTGGAGCTCTGGCCAGATTGAGCAGGAGAGCGAGTATATGTTGCAACCTTTAGTACTCTAAACAAGTTCAGAGCCCAAGTGGTTGTGGTTCGTTTGAGAGGTTACCAGTGGGAGATGAAGAGCAGCAAGAGCTTTCAGGGCTGGCACCTTTAGACTAGGAGCAATCGCTGAACGTTCGCAATTTCAGATTTGAGCTCTGACGTGAATTAGCGAGGGGAAGCGATGATACGTCTGGACCTTTGAGTGTCTAAAGATGTTCAGAGCCCAATTGTTTGTGGTTCGTTGGAGAGGTTACTAGTGGGAGATGAGGACCAGCAAGAGGTTTCAGGGCTGGCATCTTTAGACTAGGAGCAATCGCTGGACGTTCGCAATTTCAGTGGTGAGCTCTGACGTGAATTAGCGAGGGGAAGCGATGATACGTCTGGACCTTTAAGTGTCTAAACAAGTACAGAGCCCAAGTGTTTGTGGTTCGTTTGAGAGGTTACCAGTGGGAGATGAGGACCAGCAAGAGCTTTGAGGGCTGGCACCTTTAGTCTAGGAGCAATCGCTGGACGTTCACAATTTCGGTGTGGAGCTCTGGCCAGATTGAGCAGGAGAGCGACTGCATGTTGGAACCTTTAGTAGTCTAAAAAAGTTCAGAGCCCAAGTGTTTGTGGTTCGTTTGAGAGGTTCCCAGTGGGAGATGAGGACCAGCAAGAGCTTTCAGGGCTGGCACCTTTAGACTAGGAGCAATCGCTAGACGTTCGCAATTTCGGTGTGGAGCTCTGGCCAGATTGAGCAGGAGAGCGAGTGTATTTTGGAACCTTTAGTAGTCTAAAGAAGTTCAGAGCCCAAGTGTTTGTGGTTCGTTTGAGAGGTTACCAGTGGGAGATGAGGACCAGCAAGAGCTTTCAGGGCTGGCACCTTTAGACTAGGAGCAATCGCTGGACGTTCTCAATTTCAGGGTTGCGCTCTGACGTGAATTAGCGAGGGGAAGCGATGATACGTCTGGACCTTTGAGTGTCTAAACAAGTTCAGAGCCCAAGTGTTTGTGGTTCGTTTGAGAGGTTACCAGTGGGAGATGAGGACCAGCAAGAGCTTTCAGAGCTGGCATCTTTAGACTAGGAGCAATCGCTGGACTTTCGCAATTTCAGTGGTGAGCTCTGACGTGAATTAGCGAGGGGAAGCGATGATACGTCTGGACCTTTAAGTGTCTAAACAAGTACAGAGCCCAAGTGTTTGTGGTTCGTTTGAGAGGTTACCAGTGGGAGATGAGGACCAGCAAGAGCTTTGAGGGCTGGCACCTTTAGTCTAGGAGCAATCGCTGGACGTTCACAATTTCGGTGTGGAGCTCTGGCCAGATTGAGCAGGAGAGCGACTGCATGTTGGAACCTTTAGTAGTCTAAAAAAGTTCAGAGCCCAAGTGTTTGTGGTTCGTTTGAGAGGTTCCCAGTGGGAGATGAGGACCAGCAAGAGCTTTCAGGGCTGGCACCTTTAGACTAGGAGCAATCGCTAGACGTTCGCAATTTCGGTGTGGAGCTCTGGCCAGATTGAGCAGGAGAGCGAGTGTATTTTGGAACCTTTAGTAGTCTAAAGAAGTTCAGAGCCCAAGTGTTTGTGGTTCGTTTGAGAGGTTACCAGTGGGAGATGAGGACCAGCAAGAGCTTTCAGGGCTGGCACCTTTAGACTAGGAGCAATCGCTGGACGTTCTCAATTTCAGGGTTGCGCTCTGACGTGAATTAGCGAGGGGAAGCGATGATACGTCTGGACCTTTGAGTGTCTAAACAAGTTCAGAGCCCAAGTGTTTGTGGTTCGTTTGAGAGGTTACCAGTGGGAGATGAGGACCAGCAAGAGCTTTCAGAGCTGGCATCTTTAGACTAGGAGCAATCGCTGGACTTTCGCAATTTCAGTGGTGAGCTCTGACGTGAATTAGCGAGGGGAAGCGATGATACGTCTGGACCTTTAAGTGTCTAAAGAAGTACAGAGCCCAAGTGTTTGTGGTTCGTTTGAGAGGTTACCAGTGGGAGATGAGGACCAGCAAGAGCTTTGAGGGCTGGCACCTTTAGACTAGGAGCAATCGCTGGACGTTCGCAATTTCGGTGTGCAGCTCTGGCCAGATTGAGCAGGAGAGCGACTGCATGTTGGAACCTTTAGTAGTCTAAACAAGTTCAGAGCCCAAGTGTTTGTGGTTCGTTTGAGAGGTTACCAGTGGGAGATGAGGACCAGCAAGAGCTTTCAGGGCTGGCACCTTTAGTCTAGGAGCAATCGCTGGACTTTCGCAATTTCACTGTTTCGCTCTGACGTGAATTAGCGAGGGGAAGCGATGATACGTCTGGACCTTTGAGTGTCTAAAGAAGTTCAGAGCCCAAGTGTTTGTGGTTCGTTTGAGAGGTTACCAGTGGGAGATGAGGACCAGCAAGAGCTTTCAGGGCTGGCACCTTTAGACTAGGAGCAATCGCTGGACGTTCGCAATTTCGGTGTGGAGCTCTGGCCAGATTGAGCAGGAGAGCAAGTTTATGTTGGAACCTTTAGTAGTCTAATCAAGTTCAGAGCCCAAGTGTTTGTGGTTCGTTTGAGAGGTTACCAGTGGGAGATGAGGACCAGCAAGAGCTTTCAGGGCTGGCACCTTTAGACTCGGAGCAATCGCTGGACGTTCGCAATTTCGGTGTGGAGCTCTGGCCAGATTGAGCAGGAGAGCGAGTATATGTTGCAACCTTTAGTACTCTAAACAAGTTCAGAGCCCAAGTGGTTGTGGTTCGTTTGAGAGGTTACCAGTGGGAGATGAAGAGCAGCAAGAGCTTTCAGGGCTGGCACCTTTAGACTAGGAGCAATCGCTGAACGTTCGCAATTTCAGATTTGAGCTCTGACGTGAATTAGCGAGGGGAAGCGATGATACGTCTGGACCTTTGAGTGTCTAAAGATGTTCAGAGCCCAATTGTTTGTGGTTCGTTTGAGAGGTTACCAGTGGGAGATGAGGACCAGCAAGAGCTTTGAGGGCTGGCACCTTTAGTCTAGGAGCAATCGCTGGACGTTCGCAATTTCGGTGTGGAGCTCTGGCCAGATTGAGCAGGAGAGCGACTGCATGTTGGAACCTTTAGTAGTCTAAACAAGTTCAGAGCCCAAGTGTTTGTGGTTCGTTTGAGAGGTTCCCAGTGGGAGATGAGGACCAGCAAGAGCTTTCAGGGCTGTCACCTTTAGACTAGGAGCAATCGCTGGACGTTCGCAATTTCGGTGTGAGCTCTGACGTGAATTAGCGAGGGGAAGCGATGATACGTCTGGACCTTTGAGTGTCTAAAGAAGTTCAGAGCCCAAGTGTTTGTGGTTCGTTTGAGAGGTTACCAGTGGGAGATGAGGACCAGCAAGAGCTTTGAGGGCTGGCACCTTTAGACTAGGAGCAATCGCTGGACGTTCGCAATTTCGGTGTGGAGCTCTGGCCAGATTGAGCAGGAGAGCGACTGCATGTTGGAACCTTTAGTAGTCTAAACAAGTTCAGAGCCCAAGTGTTTGTGGCTCGTTTGAGAGGTTGCCAGTGGGAGCTGGAGACCAGCAAGAGCTTTCAGGTCTGGCACCTTTAGACTAGGAGCAATCGCTGGACGTTCACAGTTTCGGGGTGGAGCTCTGGCCAGATTGAGCAGGAGAGCAACTGCATGTTGGAACCTTTAGTAGTCTAAACAATTTCAGAGCCCAAGTGTTTGTGGTTCGTTTGAGAGGTTACCAGTGGGAGATGAGGACCAGCAAGAGCTTTCAGGGCTGGCACCTTTAGACTAGGAGCAATCGCTGGACGTTCGCAATTTCGGTGTGGAGCTCTGGCCAGATTGAGCAGGAGAGCGACTGCATGTTGGAACCTTTAGTAGCCTAAACAAGTTCAGAGGCCAAGTGTTTGTGGTTCGTTTGAGAGGTTACCAGTGGGAGATGAGGACCAGCAAGAGCTTTGAGGGCTGGCACCTTTAGACTAGGAGCAATCGCTGGACGTTCGCAATTTCGGTGTGGAGCTCTGGCCAGATTGAGCAGGAGAGCGAGTGTATTTTGGAACCTTTAGTAGTCTAAACAAGTTCAGAGCCCAAGTGTTTGTGGCTCGTTTGAGAGGTTACCAGTGGAAGATGAGGACCAGCAAGAGCTTTCAGGGCTGGCACCTTTAGACTAGGAGCAATCGCTGGACGTTCGCAATTTCAGATTTGAGCTCTGACGTGAATTAGCGAGGGGAAGCGATGATACGTCTGTACCTTTGAGTGTCTAAAGATGTTGAGAGCCCAAGTGTTTGTGGTTCGTTTGAGAGGTTACCAGTGGG
This sequence comes from Gavia stellata, assembly GCF_030936135.1. NCBI lineage: Eukaryota > Metazoa > Chordata > Aves > Gaviiformes > Gaviidae > Gavia > Gavia stellata. The sequence continues at coordinate 49,680 of NW_026776923.1, forward strand.
AGATGAGGACCAGCAAGAGCTTTCAGGGCTGGCACCTTTAGACTAGGAGCAATCGCTGGACGTTCACAATTTCGGGGTGGAGCTCTGGCCAGATTGAGCAGGAGAGCGAGTGTATGTTGGAACCTTTAGTAGTCTAAACAATTTCAGAGCCCAAGTGTTTGTGGTTCGTTTGAGAGGTTACCAGTGGGAGATGAGGACCAGCAAGAGCTTTCAGGGCTGGCACCTTTAGACTAGGAGCAATCGCTGGACGTTCGCAATTTCGGTGTGGAGCTCTGGCCAGATTGAGCAGGAGAGCGAGTTTATGTTGGAACCTTTAGTAGTCTAAACAAGTTTAGAGCGCAAGTGTTTGTGGTTCGTTTGAGAGGTTACCAGTGGGAGATGAGGACCAGCAAGAGCTTTGAGGGCTGGCACCTTAAGACTAGGAGCAATCGCTGGACGATCGCAATTTCGGTGTGGAGCTCTGGCCAGATTGAGCAGGAGAGCGAGTATATGTTGCGACCTTTAGTACTCCAAACAAGTTCAGAGCCCAAGTGGTTGTGGTTCGTTTGAGAGGTTACCAGTGGGAGATGAAGAGCAGCAAGAGCTTTCAGGGCTGGTACCTTTAGACTAGGAGCAATCGCTGAACGTTCGCAATTTCAGATTTGAGCTCTGACGTGAATTAGCGAGGGGAAGCGATGATACGTCTGGACCTTTGAGTGTCTAAAGATGTTCAGAGCCCAATTGTTTGTGGTTCGTTTGAGAGGTTACTAGTGGGAGATGAGGACCAGCAAGAGGTTTCAGGGCTGGCACCTTTAGACTAGGAGCAATCGCTAGACGTTCGCAATTTCGGTGTGGAGCTCTGGCCAGATTGAGCAGGAGAGCGAGTGTATTTTGGAACCTTTAGTAGTCTAAACAAGTTCAGAGCCCAAGTGTTTGTGGCTCGTTTGAGAGGTTACCAGTGGGAGATGAGGACCAGCAAGAGCTTTCAGGGCTGGCACCTTTAGACTAGGAGCAATCGCTGGACGTTCGCAATTTCAGATTTGAGCACTGACGTGAATTAGCGAGGGGAAGCGATGATACGTCTGGACCTTTGAGTGTCTAAAGATGTTCAGAGCCCAAGTGTTTGTGGTTCGTTTGAGAGGTTACCAGTGGGAGATGAGGACCAGCAAGAGCTTTGAGGGCTGGCACCTTTAGACTAGGAGCAATCGCTGGACGTTCGCAATTTCGGTGTGGAGCTCTGGCCAGATTGAGCAGGAGAGCGAGTGTATTTTGGAACCTTTAGTAGTCTAAACAAGTTCAGAGCCCAAGTGTTTGTGGTTCGTTTGAGAGGTTACCAGTGGGAGATGAGGACCAGCAAGAGCTTTCAGGGCTGGCACCTTTAGACTAGGAGCAATCGCTGGACGTTCGCAATTTCAGGGTTGCGCTCTGACGTGAATTAGCGAGGGGAAGCGATGATACGTCTGGACCTTTGAGTGTCTAAAGAAGTTCAGAGCCCAAGTGTTTGTGGTTCGTTTGAGAGGTTACCAGTGGGAGCTGGGGACCAGCAAGAGCTTTCAGGTCTGGCACCTTTAGACTAGGAGCAATCGCTGGACGTTCACAATTTCGGGGTGGAGCTCTGGCCAGATTGAGCAGGAGAGCGAGTGTATGTTGGAACCTTTAGTAGTCTAAACAATTTCAGAGCCCAAGTGTTTGTGGTTCGTTTGAGAGGTTACCAGTGGGAGATGAGGACCAGCAAGAGCTTTGAGGGCTGGCACCTTTAGACTAGGAGCAATCGCTGGACGTTCGCAATTTCGGTGTGGAGCTCTGGCCAGATTGAGCAGGAGAGCGAGTTTATGTTGGAACCTTTAGTAGTCTAAACAAGTTCAGAGCCCAAGTGTTTGTGGTTCGTTTGAGAGGTTACCAGTGGGAGATGAGGACCAGCAAGAGCTTTGAGGGCTGGCACCTTTAGACTAGGAGCAATTGCTGGACGTTCGCAATTTCGGTGTGGAGCTCTGGCTAGATTGAGCAGGAGAGCGAGTGTATGTTGCAACCTATAGTAGTCTAAAGAAGTTCAGAGCCCAAGTGGTTGTGGTTCGTTTGAGAGGTTACCAGTGGGAGATGAAGAGCAGCAAGAGCTTTCAGGGCTGGCACCTTTAGACTAGGAGCAATCGCTAGACGTTCGCAATTTCAGATTTGAGCTCTGACGTGAATTAGCGAGGGGGAAGCGATGATACGTCTGGACCTTTGAGTGTCTAAAGATGTTCAGAGCCCAAGTGTTTGTGGCTCGTTTGAGAGGTTACCAGTGGGAGATGAGGACCAGCAAGAGCTTTGAGGGCTGGCACCTTTAGACTAGGAGCAATCGCTGGACGTTCTCAATTTCAGTGGTTGTGCTCTGACGTGAATTAGCGAGGGGAAGCGATGATACGTCTGGACCTTTAAGTGTCTAAAGAAGTACAGAGCCCAAGAGTTTGTGGTTCGTTTGAGAGGTTACCAGTGGGAGATGAGGACCAGCAAGAGCTTTCAGGGCTGGCACCTTTAGACTAGGAGCAATCGCTGGACGTTCGCAATTTCGGTGTGGAGCTCTGGCCAGATTGAGCAGGAGAGCGAGTTTATGTTGGAGCCTTTAGTAGTCTAAACAAGTTCAGAGCGCAAGTGTTTGTGGTTCGTTTGAGAGGTTACCAGTGGGAGATCAGGACCAGCAAGAGCTTTGAGGGCTGGCACCTTTAGACTAGGAGCAATCGCTGGACGTTCGCAATTTCACTGTTTCGCTCTGACGTGAATTAGCGAGGGGAAGCGATGATACGTCTGGACCTTTGAGTGTCTAAAGAAGTTCAGAGCCCAAGTGTTTGTGGTTCGTTTGAGAGGTTACCAGTGGGAGATGAGGACCAGCAAGAGCTTTGAGGGCTGGCACCTTTAGACTAGGAGCAATCGCTGGACGTTCGCAATTTCGGTGTGGAGCTCTGGCCAGATTGAGCAGGAGAGCGAGTTTATGTTGGAACCTTTAGTAGTCTAAACAAGTTCAGAGCCCAAGTGTTTGTGGTTCGTTTGAGAGGTTACCAGTGGGAGATGAGGACCAGCAAGAGCTTTCAGGGCTGGCACCTTTAGACTAGGAGCAATCGCTGGACGTTCGCAATTTCGGTGTGGAGCTCTGGCCAGATTGAGCAGGAGAGCGAGTATATGTTGCAACCTTTAGTACTCTAAACAATTTCAGAGCCCAAGTGTTTGTGGTTCGTTTGAGAGGTTACCAGTGGGAGATGAACAGCAGCAAGAGCTTTCAGGGCTGGCACCTTTAGACTAGGAGCAATCGCTGAACGTTCGCAATTTCAGATTTGAGCTCTGACGTCAATTAGCGAGGGGAAGCGATGATACGTCTGGACCTTTGAGTGTCTAAAGAAGTTCAGAGCCCAAGTGTTTGTGGTTCGTTTGAGAGGTTACCAGTGGGAGATGAGGACCAGCAAGAGCTTTGAGGGCTGGCACCTTTAGACTAGGAGCAATCGCTGGACGTTCTCAATTTCGGTGTGGAGCTCTGGCCAGATTGAGCAGGAGAGCGAGTTTATGTTGGAACCTTTAGTAGTCTAAACAAGTTCAGAGCCCAAGTGTTTGTGGTTCGTTTGAGAGGTTACCAGTGGGAGATGAGGACCAGCAAGAGTTTTCAGGGCTGGCACCTTTAGACTAGGAGCAATCGCTGGACGTTCGCAATTTCGGTGTGGAGCTCTGGCCAGATTGAGCAGGAGAGCGAGTATATGTTGCAACCTTTAGTACTCTAAACAAGTTCAGAGCCCAAGTGGTTGTGGTTCGTTTGAGAGGTTACCAGTGGGAGATGAAGAGCAGCAAGAGCTTTCAGGGCTGGCATCTTTAGACTAGGAGCAATCGCTGAACGTTCGCAATTTCAGATTTGATCTCTGACGTGAATTAGCGAAACGAAGCGATGATACGTCTGGACCTTTGAGTGTCTAAAGATGTTCAGAGCCCAATTGTTTGTGGTTCGTTGGAGAGGTTACTAGTGGGAGATGAGGACCAGCAAGAGGTTTCAGGGCTGGCACCTTTAGACTAGGAGCAATCGCTAGACATTCGCAATTTCGGTGTGGAGCTCTGGCCAGTTTGAGCAGGAGAGCGAGTGTATTTTGGAACCTTTAGTAGTCTAAACAAGTTCAGAGCCCAAGTGTTTGTGGCTCGTTTGAGAGGTTACCAGTGGGAGATGAGGACCAGCAAGAGCTTTCAGGGCTGGCACCTTTAGACTAGGAGCAATCGCTGGACGTTCGCAATTTCAGATTTGAGCTCTGACGTCAATTAGCGAGGGGAAGCGATGATACGTCTGGACCTTTGAGTGTCTAAAGATGTTCAGAGCCCAAGTGTTTGTGGTTCGCTTGAGAGGTTACCAGTGGGAGATGAGGACCAGCAAGAGCTTTCAGGGCTGGCATCTTTAGACTAGGAGCAATCGCTGGACGTTCGCAATTTCAGTGGTGAGCTCTGACGTGAATTAGCGAGGGGAAGCGATGATACGTCTGGACCTTTAAGTGTCTAAAGAAGTACAGAGCCCAAGTGTTTGTGGTTCGTTTGAGAGGTTACCAGTGGGAGATGAGGACCAGCAAGAGCTTTGAGGGCTGGCACCTTTAGACTAGGAGCAATCGCTGGACGTTCGAAATTTCGTTGTGGAGCTCTGGCCAGATTGAGCAGGAGAGCGACTGCATGTTGGAATCTTCAGTAGTCTAAACAAGTTCAGAGCCCAAGTGTTTGTGGTTCGTTTGAGAGGTTCCCAGTGGGAGATGAAGACCAGCAAGAGCTTTGAGGGCTGGCACCTTTAGACTAGGAGCAATCGCTGGACGTTCGCAATCTCGGTGTGAGCTCTGACGTGAATTAGCGAGGGGAAGCGATGATACGTCTGGACCTTTGAGTGTCTAAAGAAGTTCAGAGCCCAAGTGTTTGTGGTTCGTTTGAGAGGTTACCAGTGGGAGATGAGGACCAGCAAGAGCTTTCAGGGCTGGCACCTTTAGACTCGGAGCAATCGCTGGACGTTCGCAATTTCGGTGTGGAGCTCTGGCCAGATTGAGCAGGAGAGCGAGTGTATGTTGCAACCTTTAGTAGTCTAAAGAAGTTCAGAGCCCAAGTGGTTGTGGTTCGTTTGAGAGGTTACCAGTGGGAGATGAAGAGCAGCAAGAGCTTTCAGGGCTGGCACCTTTAGACTAGGAGCAATCGCTGAACGTTCGCAATTTCAGATTTGAGCTCTGACGTGAATTAGCGAGGGGAAGCGATGATACGTCTGGACCTTTGAGTGTCTAAAGATGTTCAGAGCCCAAGTGTTTGTGGTTCGTTTGAGAGGTTACCAGTGGGAGATGAGGACCAGCAAGAGCTTTCAGGGCTGGCACCTTTAGACTAGGAGCAATCGCTGGACGTTCGCAATTTCGGTGTGGAGCTCTGGCCAGATTGAGCAGGAGAGCGACTGCATGTTGGAACCTTTAGTAGTCTAAAGAAGTTCAGAGCCCAAGTGTTTGTGGTTCGTTTGAGAGGTTACCAGTGGGAGATGAGGACCAGCAAGAGCTTTCAGGGCTGGCACCTTTAGAGTAGGAGCAATCGCTGGACGTTCGCAATTTCAGATTTGAGCTCTGACGTGAATTAGCGAGGGGAAGCGATGATACGTCTGGACCTTTAAGTGTCTAAAGAAGTACAGAGCCCATGTGTTTGTGGTTCGTTTGAGAGGTTACCAGTGGGAGATGAGGACCAGCAAGAGCTTTGAGGGCTGGCACCTTTAGTCTAGGAGCAATCGCTGGACGTTCGCAATTTCGGTGTGGAGCTCTGGCCAGATTGAGCAGGAGAGCGACTGCATGTTGGAACCTTTAGTAGTCTAAACAAGTTCAGAGCCCAAGTGTTTGTGGTTCGTTTGAGAGGTTACCAGTGGGAGATGAGGACCAGCAAGAGCTTTCAGGGCTGGCACCTTTAGACTAGGAGCAATCGCTGGACGTTCGCAATGTCGGTGTGAGCTCTGACGTGAATTAGCGAGGGGAAGCGATGATACGTCTGGACCTTTGAGTGTATAAGAAGTTCAGAGCCCAAGTGTTTGTGGTTCGTTTGAGAGGTTACCAGTGGGAGATGAGGACCAGCAAGAGCTTTGAGGGCTGGCACCTTTAGACTAGGAGCAATCGCTGGACGTTCGCAATTTCACGGTTTCGCTCTGACGTGAATTAGCGAGGGGAAGCGATGATACGTCTGGACCTTTGAGTGTCTAAAGAAGTTCAGAGCCCAAGTGTTTGTGGTTCGTTTGAGAGGTTACCAGTGGGAGATGAGGACCAGCAAGAGCTTTCAGGGCTGGCACCTTTAGACTAGGAGCAATCGCTGGACGTTCGCAATTTCGGTGTGGAGCTCTGGCCAGATTGAGCAGGAGAGCGACTGCATGTTGGAACCTTTAGTAGTCTAAACAAGTTCAGAGCCCAAGTGTTTGTGGTTCGTTTGAGAGGTTACCAGTGGGAGCTGGAGACCAGCAAGAGCTTTCAGGTCTGGCACCTTTAGACTAGGAGCAATTGCTGGACGTTCACAATTTCGGGGTGGAGCTCTGGCCAGATTGAGCAGGAGAGCGAGTGTATGTTGGAACCTTTAGTAGTCTAAACAAGTTCAGAGCCCAAGTGTTTGTGGTTCGTTTGAGAGGTTCCCAGTGGGAGATGAGGACCAGCAAGAGCTTTGAGGGCTGGCACCTTTAGACTAGGAGCAATCGCTGGACGTTCGCAATTTCGGTGTGGAGCTCTGGCCAGATTGAGCAGGAGAGCGAGTTTATGTTGGAACCTTTAGTAGTCTAAACAAGTTCAGAGCCCAAGTGTTTGTGGTTCGTTTGAGAGGTTACCAGTGGGAGATGAGGACCAGCAAGAGCTTTGAGGGCTGGCACCTTTAGACTAGGAGCAATCGCTGGACGTTCGCAATTTCGGTGTGGAGCTCTGGCCAGATTGAGCAGGAGAGCGAGTGTATGTTGGAACCTTTAGTAGTCTAAAGAAGTTCAGAGCCCAAGTGGTTGTGGTTCGTTTGAGAGGTTACCAGTGGGAGATGAAGAGCAGCAAGAGCTTTCAGGGCTGGCACCTTTAGACTAGGAGCAATCGCTGAACGTTCGCAATTTCAGATTTGAGCTCTGACGTCAATTAGCGAGGGGAAGCGATGATACGTCTGGACCTTTGAGTGTCTAAAGATGTTCAGAGCCCAAGTGTTTGTGGCTCGTTTGAGAGGTTACCAGTGGGAGATGAGGACCAGCAAGAGCTTTCAGGGCTGGCACCTTTAGACTAGGAGCAATCGCTGGACGTTCGCAATTTCGGTGTGGAGCTCTGGCCAGATTGAGCAGGAGAGCGACTGCATGTTGGAACCTTTAGTAGTCTAAACAAGTTCAGAGGCCAAGTGTTTGTGGTTCGTTTGAGAGGTTACCAGTGGGAGATGAGGACCAGCAAGAGCTTTGAGGGCTGGCACCTTTAGACTAGGAGCAATCGCTGGACGTTCGCAATTTCGGTGTGGAGCTCTGGCCAGATTGAGCAGGAGAGCGAGTTTATGTTGGAACCTTTAGTAGTCTAAACAAGTTCAGAGCGCAAGTGTTTGTGGTTCGTTTGAGAGGTTACTAGTGGGATATGAGGACCAGCAAGAGCTTTCAGGGCTGGCACCTTAAGACTAGGAGCAATCGCTGGACGATCGCAATTTCGGTGTGGAGCTCTGGCCAGATTGAGCAGGAGAGCGAGTATATGTTGCAACCTTTAGTACTCCAAACAAGTTCAGAGCCCAAGTGGTTGTGGTTCGTTTGAGAGGTTACCAGTGGGAGATGAAGAGCAGCAAGAGCTTTCAGGGCTGGCACCTTTAGACTAGGAGCAATCGCTGAACGTTCGCAATTTCAGATTTGAGCTCTGACGTCAATTAGCGAGGGGAAGCGATGATACATCTGGACCTTTGAGTGTCTAAAGATGTTCAGAGCCCAATTGTTTGTGGTTCGTTTGAGAGGTTACTAGTGGGAGATGAGGACCAGCAAGAGGTTTCAGGGCTGGCACCTTTAGACTAGGAGCAATCGCTAGACGTTCGCAATTTCGGTGTGGAGCTCTGGCCAGATTGAGCAGGAGAGCGAGTGTATGTTGGAACCTTTAGTAGTCTAAACAAGTTCAGAGCCCAAGTGTTTGTGGCTCGTTTGAGAGGTTACCAGTGGGAGATGAGGACCAGCAAGAGCTTTCAGGGCTGGCACCTTTAGACTAGGAGCAATCGCTGGACGATCTCAATTTCAGGGTTGCGCTCTGACGTGAATTAGTGAGGGGAAGCGATGATACGTCTGGACCTTTGAGTGTCTAAACAAGTTCAGAGCCCAAGTGTTTGTGGTTCGTTTGAGAGGTTACCAGTGGGAGCTGGGGACCAGCAAGAGCTTTCAGGTCTGGCACCTTTAGACTAGGAGCAATCGCTGGACGTTCACAATTTCGGGGTGGAGCTCTGGCCAGATTGAGCAGGAGAGCGAGTGTATGTTGGAACCTTTAGTAGTCTAAACAATTTCAGAGCCCAAGTGTTTGTGGTTCGTTTGAGAGGTTACCAGTGGGAGATGAGGACCAGCAAGAGCTTTGAGGGCTGGCACCTTTAGACTAGGAGCAATAGCTGGACGTTCGAATTTCACGGTTTCGCTCTGACTTAAATTAGCGAGGGGAAGCGATGATACGTCTGGACCTTTAAGTGTCTAAAGAAGTACAGAGCCCAAGTGGTTGTGGTTCGTTTGAGAGGTTACCAGTGGGAGATGAGGACCAGCAAGAGCTTTGAGGGCTGGCACCTTTAGACTAGGAGCAATCGCTGGACGTTCGCAATTTCGGTGTGGAGCTCTGGCCAGATTGAGCAGGAGAGCGACTGCATGTTGGAACCTTTAGTAGTCTAAACAAGTTCAGAGCCCAAGTGTTTGTGGTTCGTTTGAGAGGTTACCAGTGGGAGATGAGGACCAGCAAGAGCTTTGAGGGCTGGCACCTTTAGACTAGGAGCAATCGCTGGACGTTCGCAATTTCACTGTTTCGCTCTGACGTGAATTAGCGAGGGGAAGCGATGATACGTCTGGACCTTTGAGTGTCTAAAGAAGTTCAGAGGCCAAGTGTTTGTGGTTCGTTTGAGAGGTTACCAGTGGGAGATGAGGACCAGCAAGAGCTTTGAGGGCTGGCACCTTTAGACTAGGAGCAATCGCTGGACGTTCGCAATTTCAGATTTGAGCTCTGACGTGAATTAGCGAGGGGAAGCGATGATACGTCTGGACCTTTGAGTGTCTAAAGATGTTCAGAGCCCAATTGTTTGTGGTTCGTTGGAGAGGTTACTAGTGGGAGATGAGGACCAGCAAGAGGTTTCAGGGCTGGCACCTTTAGACTAGGAGCAATCGCTAGACATTCGCAATTTCGGTGTGGAGCTCTGGCCAGTTTGAGCAGGAGAGCGAGTGTATTTTGGAACCTTTAGTAGTCTAAACAAGTTCAGAGCCCAAGTGGTTGTGGCTCGTTTGAGAGGTTACCAGTGGGAGATGAGGACCAGCAAGAGCTTTCAGGGCTGGCACCTTTAGACTAGGAGCAATCGCTGGACGTTCGCAATTTCAGATTTGAGCTCTGACGTCAATTAGCGAGGGGAAGCGATGATACGTCTGGACCTTTGAGTGTCTAAACAAGTTCAGAGCCCAAGTGTTTGTGGTTCGTTTGAGAGGTTACCAGTGGGAGATGAGGACCAGCAAGAGCTTTCAGGGCTGGCATCTTTAGACTAGGAGCAATCGCTGGACGTTCGCAATTTCAGTGGTGAGCTCTGACGTGAATTAGCGAGGGGAAGCGATGATACGTCTGGACCTTTAAGTGTCTAAAGAAGTACAGAGCCCAAGTGTTTGTGGTTCGTTTGAGAGGTTACCAGTGGGAGATGAGGACCAGCAAGAGCTTTGAGGGCTGGCACCTTTAGACTAGGAGCAATCGCTGGACGTTCGAAATTTCGTTGTGGAGCTCTGGCCAGATTAAGCAGGAGAGCGACTGCATGTTGGAATCTTTAGTAGTCTAAACAAGTTCAGAGCCCAAGTGTTTGTGGCTCGTTTGAGAGGTTACCAGTGGGAGATGAGGACCAACAAGAGCTTTGAGGGCTGGCACCTTTAGACTAGGAGCAATCGCTGGACTTTCGCAATTTCGGTGTTGAGCTCTGACGTGAATTAGCGAGGGGAAGCGATGATACGTCTGGACCTTTGAGTGTCTAAAGATGTTCAGAGCCCAAGTGTTTGTGGTTCGTTTGAGAGGTTACCAGTGGGAGATGAGGACCAGCAAGAGCTTTGAGGGCTGGCACCTTTAGACTAGGAGCAATCGCTGGACGTTCTCAATTTCAGGGTTGCGCTCTGACGTGAATTAGCGAGGGGAAGCGATGATACGTCTGGACCTTTAAGTGTCTAAAGAAGTACAGAGCCCATGTGTTTGTGGTTCGTTTGAGAGGTTACCAGTGGGAGATGAGGACCAGCAAGAGCTTTGAGGGCTGGCACCTTTAGTCTAGGAGCAATCGCTGGACGTTCGCAATTTCGGTGTGGAGCTCTGGCCAGATTGAGCAGGAGAGCGACTGCATGTTGGAACCTTTAGTAGTCTAAACAAGTTCAGAGCCCAAGTGTTTGTGGTTCGTTTGAGAGGTTCCCAGTGGGAGATGAGGACCAGCAAGAGCTTTCAGGGCTGGCACCTTTAGACTAGGAGCAATCGCTGGACGTTCGCAATTTCACGGTTTCGCTCTGACGTGAATTAGCGAGGGGAAGCGATGATACGTCTGGACCTTTGAGTGTATAAGAAGTTCAGAGCCCAAGTGTTTGTGGCTCGTTTGAGAGGTTACCAGTGGGAGATGAGGACCAGCAAGAGCTTTCAGGGCTGGCACCTTTAGACTAGGAGCAATCGCTGGACGTTCGCAATTTCACGGTTTCGCTCTGACGTGAATTAGCGAGGGGAAGCGATGATACGTCTGGACCTTTGAGTGTCTAAACAAGTTCAGAGCCCAAGTGTTTGTGGTTCGTTTGAGAGGTTACCAGTGGGAGATGAGGACCAGCAAGAGCTTTGAGGGCTGGCACCTTTAGACTAGGAGCAATCGCTGGACGTTCGCAATTTCAGGGTTGCGCTCTGACGTGAATTAGCGAGGGGAAGCGATGATACGTCTGGACCTTTGAGTGTCTAAACAAGTTCAGAGCCCAAGTGTTTGTGGTTCGTTTGAGAGGTTACCAGTGGGAGATGAGGAGCAGCAAGAGCTTTCAGGGCTGGCACCTTTAGACTAGGAGCAATCGCTGGACGTTCAGAATTTCGGGGTGGAGCTCTGGCCAGATTGAGCAGGAGAGCGAGTGTATGTTGGAACCTTTAGTAGTCTAAACAATTTCAGAGCCCAAGTGTTTGTGGTTCGTTTGAGAGGTTACCAGTGGGAGATGAGGACCAGCAAGAGCTTTCAGGGCTGGCACCTTTAGACTAGGAGCAATCGCTGGACGTTCGCAATTTCGGTGTGGAGCTCTGGCCAGATTGAGCAGGAGAGCGAGTTTATGTTGGAACCTTTAGTAGTCTAAACAAGTTCAGAGCCCAAGTGTTTGTGGTTCGTTTGAGAGGTTACCAGTGGGAGATGAGGACCAGCAAGAGCTTTGAGGGCTGGCACCTTTAGACTCGGAGCAATCGCTGGACGTTCGCAATTTCGGTGTGGAGCTCTGGCCAGATTGAGCAGGAGAGCGAGTGTATGTTGCAACCTTTAGTAGTCTAAAGAAGTTCAGAGCCCAAGTGGTTGTGGTTCGTTTGAGAGGTTACCAGTGGGAGATGAAGAGCAGCAAGAGCTTTCAGGGCTGGCACCTTTAGACTAGGAGCAATCGCTGAACGTTCGCAATTTCAGATTTGAGCTCTGACGTGAATTAGCGAGGGGAAGCGATGATACGTCTGGACCTTTGAGTGTCTAAAGATGTTCAGAGCCCAAGTGTTTGTGGCTCGTTTGAGAGGTTACCAGTGGGAGATGAGGACCAGCAAGAGCTTTGAGGGCTGGCACCTTTAGACTAGGAGCAATCGCTGGACGTTCGCAATTTCGGTGTGGAGCTCTGGCCAGATTGAGCAGGAGAGCGACTGCATGTTGGAACCTTTAGTAGTCTAAACAAGTTCAGAGCCCAAGTGTTTGTGGTTCGTTTGAGAGGTTACCAGTGGGAGCTGGAGACCAGCAAGAGCTTTCAGGTCTGGCACCTTTAGACTAGGAGCAATTGCTGGACGTTCACAATTTCGGGGTGGAGCTCTGGCCAGATTGAGCAGGGGAGCGAGTGTATGTTGGAACCTTTAGTAGTCTAAACAAGTTCAGAGCCCAAGTGTTTGTGGTTCGTTTGAGAGGTTACCAGTGGGAGATGAGGACCAGCAAGAGCTTTGAGGGCTGGCACCTTTAGACTAGGAGCAATCGCTGGACGTTCGCAATTTCGCTGTAGAGCTCTGGCCAGATTGAGCAGGAGAGCCAGTTTATGTTGGAACCTTTAGTAGTCTAAACAAGTTCAGAGCCCAAGTGTTTGTGGTTCGTTTGAGAGGTTACCAGTGGGAGATGAGGACCAGCAAGAGCTTTGAGGGCTGGCACCTTGAGACTAGGAGCAATCGCTGGACGTTCGCAATTTCGGTGTGGAGCTCTGGCCAGATTGAGCAGGAGAGCGAGTGTATGTTGGAACCTTAAGTAGTCTAAAGAAGTTCAGAGCCCAAGTGGTTGTGGTTCGTTTGAGAGGTTACCAGTGGGAGATGAAGAGCAGCAAGAGCTTTGAGGGCTGGCACCTTTAGACTAGGAGCAATCGCTGAACGTTTGCAATTTCAGATTTGAGCTCTGACGTGAATTAGCGAGGGGAAGCGATGATACGTCTGGACCTTTGAGTGTCTAAAGAAGTCCAGAGCCCAAGTGTTTGTGGCTCGTTTGAGAGGTTACCAGTGGGAGATGAGGACCAGCAAGAGCTTTCAGGGCTGGCACCTTTAGACTAGGAGCAATCGCTGGACGTTCGCAATTTCGGTGTGGAGCTCTGGCCAGATTGAGCAGGAGAGCGACTGCATGTTGGAACCTTTAGTAGTCTAAACAAGTTCAGAGCCCAAGTGTTTGTGGTTCGTTTGAGAGGTTACCAGTGGGAGATGAGGACCAGCAAGAGCTTTGAGGGCTGGCACCTTTAGACTCGGAGCAATCGCTGGACGTTCGCAATTTCGGTGTGGAGCTCTGGCCAGATTGAGCAGGAGAGCGAGTGTATGTTGCAACCTTTAGTAGTCTAAAGAAGTTCAGAGCCCAAGTGGTTGTGGTTCGTTTGAGAGGTTACCAGTGGGAGATGAAGAGCAGCAAGAGCTTTCAGGGCTGGCACCTTCAGACTAGGAGCAATCGCTGAACGTTCGCAATTTCAGATTTGAGCTCTGACGTGAATTAGCGAGGGGAAGCGATGATACGTCTGGACCTTTGAGTGTCTAAAGATGTTCAGAGCCCAAGTGTTTGTGGCTCGTTTGAGAGGTTACCAGTGGGAGATGAGGACCAGCAAGAGCTTTCAGGGCTGGCACCTTTAGACTAGGAGCAATCGCTGGACGTTCGCAATTTCACGGTTTCGCTCTGACGTGAATTAGCGAGGGGAAGCGATGATACGTCTGGACCTTTGAGTGTCTAAAGAAGTTCAGAGCCCAAGTGTTTGTGGTTCGTTTGAGAGGTTACCAGTGGGAGATGAGGACCAGCAAGAGCTTTGAGGGCTGGCACCTTTAGACTAGGAGCAATCCCTGGACGTTCGCAATTTCGGTGTGGAGCTCTGGCCAGATTGAGCAGGAGAGCGACTGCATGTTGGAACCTTTAGTAGTCTAAACAAGTTCAGAGCCCAAGTGTTTGTGGTTCGTTTGAGAGGTTACCAGTGGGAGATGAGGACCAGCAAGAGCTTTGAGGGCTGGCACCTTTAGACTAGGAGCAATCGCTGGACGTTCGCAATTTCGCTGTAGAGCTCTGGCCAGATTGAGCAGGAGAGCCAGTTTATGTTGGAACCTTTAGTAGTCTAAACAAGTTCAGAGCCCAAGTGTTTGTGGTTCGTTTGAGAGGTTACCAGTGGGAGATGAGGACCAGCAAGAGCTTTGAGGGCTGGCACCTTGAGACTAGGAGCAATCGCTGGACGTTCGCAATTTCGGTGTGGAGCTCTGGCCAGATTGAGCAGGAGAGCGAGTGTATGTTGGAACCTTAAGTAGTCTAAAGAAGTTCAGAGCCCAAGTGGTTGTGGTTCGTTTGAGAGGTTACCAGTGGGAGATGAAGAGCAGCAAGAGCTTTCAGGGCTGGCACCTTTAGACTAGGAGCAATCGCTGAACGTTCGCAATTTCAGATTTGAGCTCTGACGTCAATTAGCGAGGGGAAGCGATGATACGTCTGGACCTTTGAGTGTCTAAAGAAGTCCAGAGCCCAAGTGTTTGTGGCTCGTTTGAGAGGTTACCAGTGGGAGATGAGGACCAGCAAGAGCTTTCAGGGCTGGCACCTTTAGACTAGGAGCAATCGCTGGACGTTCGCAATTTCGGTGGTGGAGCTCTGGCCAGATTGAGCAGGAGAGCGACTGCATGTTGGAACCTTTAGTAGTCTAAACAAGTTCAGAGCCCAAGTGTTTGTGGTTCGTTTGAGAGGTTACCAGTGGGAGATGAGGACCAGCAAGAGCTTTGAGGGCTGGCACCTTGAGACTAGGAGCAATCGCTGGACGTTCGCAATTTCGGTGTGGAGCTCTGGCCAGATTGAGCAGGAGAGCGAGTGTATGTTGGAACCTTAAGTAGTCTAAAGAAGTTCAGAGCCCAAGTGGTTGTGGTTCGTTTGAGAGGTTACCAGTGGGAGATGAAGAGCAGCAAGAGCTTTCAGGGCTGGCACCTTTAGACTAGGAGCAATCGCTGAACGTTCGCAATTTCAGATTTGAGCTCTGACGTCAATTAGCGAGGGGAAGCGATGATACGTCTGGACCTTTGAGTGTCTAAAGAAGTCCAGAGCCCAAGTGTTTGTGGCTCGTTTGAGAGGTTACCAGTGGGAGATGAGGACCAGCAAGAGCTTTCAGGGCTGGCACCTTTAGACTAGGAGCAATCGCTGGACGTTCGCAATTTCGGTGTGGAGCTCTGGCCAGATTGAGCAGGAGAGCGACTGCATGTTGGAACCTTTAGTAGTCTAAACAAGTTCAGAGCCCAAGTGTTTGTGGTTCGTTTGAGAGGTTACCAGTGGGAGATGAGGACCAGCAAGAGCTTTGAGGGCTGGCACCTTTAGACTCGGAGCAATCGCTGGACGTTCGCAATTTCGGTGTGGAGCTCTGGCCAGATTGAGCAGGAGAGCGAGTGTATGTTGCAACCTTTAGTAGTCTAAAGAAGTTCAGAGCCCAAGTGGTTGTGGTTCGTTTGAGAGGTTACCAGTGGGAGATGAAGAGCAGCAAGAGCTTTCAGGGCTGGCACCTTTAGACTAGGAGCAATCGCTGAACGTTCGCAATTTCAGATTTGAGCTCTGACGTGAATTAGCGAGGGGAAGCGATGTTACGTCTGGACCTTTGAGTGTCTAAAGATGTTCAGAGCCCAAGTGTTTGTGGCTCGTTTGAGAGGTTACCAGTGGGAGATGAGGACCAGCAAGAGCTTTCAGGGCTGGCACCTTTAGACTAGGAGCAATCGCTGGACGTTCGCAATTTCACGGTTTCGCTCTGACGTGAATTAGCAAGGGGAAGCGATGATACGTCTGGACCTTTGAGTGTCTAAACAAGTTCAGAGCCCAAGTGTTTGTGGTTCGTTTGAGAGGTTACCAGTGGGAGATGAGGACCAGCAAGAGCTTTGAGGGCTGGCACCTTTAGACTAGGAGCAATCGCTGGACGTTCGGAATTTCGGTGTGGAGCTCTGGCCAGATTGAGCAGGAGAGCGACTGCATGTTGGAACCTTTAGTAGTCTAAACAAGTTCAGAGCCCAAGTGTTTGTGGTTCGTTTGAGAGGTTACCAGTGGGAGATGAGGACCAGCAAGAGCTTTGAGGGCTGGCACCTTTAGACTAGGAGCAATCGCTGGACGTTCGCAATTTCGCTGTAGAGCTCTGGCCAGATTGAGCAGGAGAGCCAGTTTATGTTGGAACCTTTAGTAGTCTAAACAAGTTCAGAGCCCAAGTGTTTGTGGATCGTTTGAGAGGTTCCCAGTGGGAGATGAGGACCAGCAAGAGCTTTGAGGGCTGGCACCTTTAGACTAGGAGCAATCGCTGGACGTTCGCAATTTCGGTGTGGAGCTCTGGCCAGATTGAGCAGGAGAGCGAGTGTATGTTGGAACCTTAAGTAGTCTAAAGAAGTTCAGAGCCCAAGTGGTTGTGGTTCGTTTGAGAGGTTACCAGTGGGAGATGAAGAGCAGCAAGAGCTTTCAGGGCTGGCACCTTTAGACTAGGAGCAATCGCTGAACGTTCGCAATTTCAGATTTGAGCTCTGACGTCAATTAGCGAGGGGAAGCGATGATACGTCTGGACCTTTGAGTGTCTAAAGAAGTCCAGAGCCCAAGTGTTTGTGGCTCGTTTGAGAGGTTACCAGTGGGAGATGAGGACCAGCAAGAGCTTTCAGGGCTGGCACCTTTAGACTAGGAGCAATCGCTGGACGTTCGCAATTTCGGTGTGGAGCTCTGGCCAGATTGAGCAGGAGAGCGACTGCATGTTGGAACCTTTAGTAGTCTAAACAAGTTCAGAGCCCAAGTGTTTGTGGTTCGTTTGAGAGGTTACCAGTGGGAGATGAGGACCAGCAAGAGCTTTGAGGGCTGGCACCTTTAGACTAGGAGCAATCGCTGGACGTTCGCAATTTCACTGTTTCGCTCTGACGTGAATTAGTGAGGGGAAGCGATGATACGTCTGGACCTTTGAGTGTCTAAAGAAGTTCAGAGCCCAAGTGTTTGTGGTTCGTTTGAGAGGTTACCAGTGGGAGATGAGGACCAGCAAGAGCTTTGAGGGCTGGCACCTTTAGACTAGGAGCAATCGCTGAACGTTCGCAATTTCAGATTTGAGCTCTGGCCAGATTGAGCAGGAGAGCGAGTTTATGTTGGAACCTTTAGTAGTCTAAACAAGTTCAGAGCGCAAGTGTTTGTGGTTCGTTTGAGAGGTTACCAGTGGGAGATGAGGACCAGCAATAGCTTTCAGGGCTGGCACCTTTAGACTAGGAGCAATGGCTGGACGATCGCAATTTCGGTGTGGAGCTCTGGCCAGATTGAGCAGGAGAGCGAGTATATGTTGCAACCTTTAGTACTCCAAACAAGTTCAGAGCCCAAGTGGTTGTGGTTCGTTTGAGAGGTTACCAGTGGGAGATGAAGAGCAGCAAGAGCTTTCAGGGCTGGCACCTTTAGACTAGGAGCAATCGCTGAACGTTCGCAATTTCAGATTTGAGCTCTGACGTCAATTAGCGAGGGGAAGCGATGATACGTCTGGACCTTTGAGTGTCTAAAGATGTTCAGAGCCCAATTGTTTGTGGTTCGTTTGAGAGGTTACTAGTGGGAGATGAGGACCAGCAAGAGGTTTCAGGGCTGGCACCTTTAGACTAGGAGCAATCGCTAGACGTTCGCAATTTCGGTGTGGAGCTCTGGCCAGATTGAGCAGGAGAGCGAGTGTATTTTGGAACCTTTAGTAGTCTAAACAAGTTCAGAGCCCAAGTGTTTGTGGCTCGTTTGAGAGGTTACCAGTGGGAGATGAGGACCAGCAAGAGCTTTGAGGGCTGGCACCTTTAGACTAGGAGCAATCGCTGGACGTTCGCAATTTCAGATTTGAGCTCTGACGTGAATTAGCGAGGGGAAGCGATGATACGTCTTGACCTTTGAGTGTCTAAAGATGTTCAGAGCCCAAGTGTTTGTGGTTCGTTTGAGAGGTTACCAGTGGGAGATGAGGACCAGCAAGAGCTTTGAGGGCTGGCACCTTTAGACTAGGAGCAATCGCTGGACGTTCGCAATTTCGGTGTGGAGCTCTGGCCAGATTGAGCAGGAGAGCGACTGCATGTTGGAACCTTTAGTAGTCTAAACAAGTTCAGAGCCCAAGTGGTTGTGGTTCGTTTGAGAGGTTCCCAGTGGGAGATGAGGACCAGCAAGAGCTTTCAGGGCTGGCACCTTTAGACTAGGAGCAATCGCTGGACGTTCTCAATTTCAGGGTTGCGCTCTGACGTGAATTAGTGAGGGGAAGCGATGATACGTCTGGACCTTTGAGTGTCTAAACAAGTTCAGAGCCCAAGTGTTTGTGGTTCGTTTGAGAGGTTACCAGTGGGAGCTGGGGACCAGCAAGAGCTTTGAGGGCTGGCACCTTTAGACTAGGAGCAATCGCTGGACGTTCACAATTTCGGTGTGGAGCTCTGGCCAGATTGAGCAGGAGAGCGAGTATATGTTGGAACCTTTAGTAGTCTAAACAATTTCAGAGCCCAAGTGTTTGTGGTTCGTTTGAGAGGTTACCAGTGGGAGATGAGGACCAGCAAGAGCTTTGAGGGCTGGCACCTTTAGACTCGGAGCAACTGCTGGACGTTCGCAATTTCGGTGTGGAGCTCTGGCTAGATTGAGCAGGAGAGCAAGTGTATGTTGCAACCTTTAGTAGTCTAAAGAAGTTCAGAGCCCAAGTGGTTGTGGTTCGTTTGAGAGGTTACCAGTGGGAGATGAAGAGCAGCAAGAGCTTTCAGGGCTGGCACCTTTAGACTAGGTGCAATCGCTGAACGTTCGCAATTTCAGATTTGAGCTCTGACGTGAATTAGCGAGGGGAAGCGATGATACGTCTGGACCTTTGAAGAGCCCAAGTGTTTGTGGCTCGTTTGAGAGGTTACCAGTGGGAGATGAGGACCAGCAAGAGCTTTGAGGGCTGGCACCTTTAGACTAGGAGCAATCGCTGAACGTTCGCAATTTCAGATTTGAGCTCTGACGTCAATTAGCGAGGGGAAGCGATGATACGTCTGGACCTTTGAGTGTCTAAAGATGTTCAGAGCCCAAGTGTTTGTGGTCGTTTGAGAGGTTACTAGTGGGAGATGACGACCAGCAAGAGGTTTCAGGGCTGGCACCTTTAGACTAGGAGCAATCGCTAGACGTTCGCAATTTCGGTGTGGAGCTCTGGCCAGATTGAGCAGGAGAGCGAGTGTATTTGGAACCTTTAGTAGTCTAAAGAAGTTCAGAGCCAAGTGTTGTGGTTCGTTTGAGAGGTTACCAGTGGGAGATGAGGACCAGCAAGAGCTTTGAGGGCTGGCATCTTTAGACTAGGAGCAATCGCTGGACGTTCGCAATTTCAGGGTTGCGCTCTGACGTGAATTAGCGAGGGAAGCGATGATACGTCTGGACCTTTAAGTGTCTAAAGATGTTCAGAGCCCAAGTGTTTGTGGCTCGTTTGAGAGGTTACAGTGGAGATGAGGACCAGCAAGAGCTTTGAGGGCTGGCACCTTTAGACTAGGAGCAATCGCTGAACGTTCGCAATTTCAGATTTGAGCTCTGACGTCAATTAGCGAGGGAAGCGATGATACGTCTGGACCTTTGAGTGTCTAAAGATGTTCAGAGCCCAAGTGTTTGTGGTCGTTTGAGAGGTTACTAGTGGGAGATGACGACCAGCAAGAGGTTTCAGGGCTGGCACCTTTAGACTAGGAGCAATCGCTAGACGTTCGCAATTTCGGTGTGGAGCTCTGGCCAGATTGAGCAGGAGAGCGAGTGTATTTTGGAACCTTTAGTAGTCTAAAGAAGTTCAGAGCCCAAGTGTTTGTGGTTCGTTTGAGAGGTTACCAGTGGGAGATGAGGACCAGCAAGAGCTTTCAGGGCTGGCATCTTTAGACTAGGAGCAATCGCTGGACGTTCGCAATTTCAGTGGTGAGCTCTGACGTGAATTAGCGAGGGGACGCGATGATACGTCTGGACCTTTAAGTGTCTAAAGAAGTACAGAGCCCAAGTGTTTGTGGTTCGTTTGAGAGGTTACCAGTGGGAGATGAGGACCAGCAAGAGCTTTGAGGCTGGCACCTTTAGACTAGGAGCAATCGCTGGACGTTCGAAATTTCGGTGTGGAGCTCTGGCCAGATTGAGCAGGAGAGCGACTGCATGTTGGAACTTTAGTAGTCTAAACAAGTTCAGAGCCCAAGTGTTTGTGGCTCGTTTGAGAGGTTACCAGTGGGAGATGAGGACCAGCAAGAGCTTTCAGGGCTGGCACCTTTAGACTAGGAGCAATCGCTGGACTTTCGCAATTTCAGATTTGAGCTCTGACGTCAATTAGCGAGGGGAAGCGATGATACGTCTGGACCTTTGAGTGTCTAAAGATGTTCAGAGCCCAAGTGTTTGTGGTTCGTTTGAGAGGTTACCAGTGGGAGATGAGGACCAGCAAGAGGTTTCAGGGCTGGCACCTTTAGACTAGGAGCAATCGCTGGACGTTCGCAATTTCGGTGTGGAGCTCTGGCCAGATTGAGCAGGAGAGCGAGTATATGTTGCAACCTTTAGTACTCTAAACAAGTTCAGAGCCCAAGTGTTTGTGGTTCGTTTGAGAGGTTACCAGTGGGAGATGAGGACCAGCAAGAGCTTTCAGGGCTGGCACCTTTAGACTAGGAGCAATCGCTGGACGTTCGCAATTTCAGGGTTGCGCTCTGACGTGAATTAGCGAGGGAAGCGATGATACGTCTGGACCTTTGAGTGGCTAAAGAAGTCAGAGCCCAAGTGTTTGTGGTTCGTTGAGAGGTTACCAGTGGGAGATGAGGACCCAGCAAGAGCTTTCAGGGCTGGCATCTTTAGACTAGGAGCAATCGCTGGACGTTCGCAATTTCAGTGGTGAGCTCTGACGTGAATTAGCGAGGGGACGCGATGATACGTCTGGACCTTTAAGTGTCTAAAGAAGTACAGAGCCCAAGTGTTTGTGGTTCGTTTGAGAGGTTACCAGTGGGAGATGAGGACCAGCAAGAGCTTTGAGGGCTGGCACCTTTAGACTAGGAGCAATCGCTGGACGTTCTCAATTCGGTGTGGAGCTCTGGCCAGATTGAGCAGGATAGCGACTGCATGTTGGAACCTTTAGTAGTCTAAAGAAGTTCAGAGCCCAAGTGTTTGTGGCTCGTTTGAGAGGTTACCAGTGGGAGATGAGGACCAGCAAGAGCTTTGAGGGCTGGCACCTTTAGACTAGGAGCAATCGCTGGACTTCCGCAATATCGGTGTTGAGCTCTGACGTGAATTAGTGAGGGGAAGCGATGATACGTCTGGACCTTTGAGTGTCTAAAGATGTTCAGAGCCCAAGTGTTTGTGGTTCGTTTGAGAGGTTACCAGTGGGAGATGAGGACCAGCAAGAGCTTTGAGGGCTGGCACCTTTAGACTAGGAGCAATCGCTGGACGTTCGCAATTTCGGTGTGGAGCTCTGGCCAGATTGAGCAGGAGAGCGAGTTTATGTTGGAACCTTTAGTAGTCTAAACAAGTTCAGAGCCCAAGTGTTTGTGGTTCGTTTGAGAGGTTACCAGTGGGAGATGAGGACCAGCAAGAGCTTTCAGGGCTGGCACCTTTAGACTAGGAGCAATCGCTGGACGTTCTCAATTTCAGGGTTGCGCTCTGACGTGAATTAGCGAGGGAAGCGATGATACGTCTGGACCTTTAAGTGTCTAAAGAAGTACAGAGCCCATGTGTTTGTGGTTCGTTTGAGAGGTTACCAGTGGGAGATGAGGACCAGCAAGAGCTTTGACGTCTGGCACCTTTAGTCTAGGAGCAATCGCTGGACGTTCGCAATTTCGGTGTGGAGCTCTGGCCAGATTGAGCAGGAGAGCGAGTTTATGTTGGAACCTTTAGTAGTCTAAACAAGTTCAGAGCCAAGTGTTTGTGGTTCGTTTGAGAGGTTCCCAGTGGGAGATGAGGACCAGCAAGAGCTTTCAGGGCTGGCACCTTTAGACTAGGAGCAATCGCTGGACGTTCGCAATTTCGGTGTGAGCTCTGACGTGAATTAGCGAGGGGAAGTGATGATACGTCTGGACCTTTGAGTGTCTAAAGATGTTCAGAGCCCAAGTGTTTGTGGCTCGTTTGAGAGGTTACCAGTGGGAGATGAGGACCAGCAAGAGCTTTCAGGGCTGGCACCTTTAGACTAGGAGCAATCGCTGGACGTTCGCAATTTCGGTGTGGAGCTCTGGCCAGATTGAGCAGGAGAGCGAGTGTATTTTGGAACCTTTAGTAGTCTAAACAAGTTCAGAGCCAAGTGTTTGTGGTTCGTTTGAGAGGTTACCAGTGGGAGATGAGGACCAGCAAGAGCTTTGAGGGCTGGCACCTTAGACTAGGAGCAATCGCTGGACGTTCTCAATTTCAGGGTTGCGCTCTGACGTGAATTAGCGAGGGGAAGCGATGATACGTCTGGACCTTTGAGTGTCTAAACAAGTTCAGAGCCCAAGTGTTTGTGGTTCGTTTGAGAGGTTACCAGTGGGAGCTGGGGACCAGAAAGAGCTTTCAGATCTGGCACCTTTAGACTGCGAGCAATCGCTGGACGTTCACAATTTCGGGGTGGAGCTCTGGCCAGATTGATCAGGAGAGCGAGTGTATGTTGGAACCTTTAGTAGTCTAAACAATTTCAGAGCCCAAGTGTTTGTGGTTCGTTTGAGAGGTTACCAGTGGGAGATGAGGACCAGCAAGAGCTTTCAGGGCTGGCACCTTTAGACTAGGAGCAATCGCTGAACGTTCGCAATTTCAGATTTGAGCTCTGACGTGAATAGCGAGGGAAGCGATGATACGTCTGGACCTTTGAGTGTCTAAAGATGTTCAGAGCCAAGTGTTTTGTGGTTCGTTTGAGAGGTTACTAGTGGAGATGAGGACCAGCAAGAGGTTTCAGGGCTGGCACCTTTAGACTAGGAGCAATCGCTAGACGTTCGCAATTTCGGTGTGGAGCTCTGGCCAGATTGAGCAGGAGAGCGAGTGTATTTTGGAACCTTTAGTAGTCTAAACAAGTTCAGAGCCCAAGTGTTTGTGGTTCGTTTGAGAGGTTACCAGTGGAGATGAGGACCAGCAAGAGCTTTGAGGGCTGGCACCTTTAGACTAGGAGCAATCGCTGAACGTTCGCAATTTCAGTGGTGAGCTCTGACGTGAATTAGCGAGGGGAAGCGATGATACGTCTGGACCTTTAAGTGTCTAAAGAAGTACAGAGCCCAAGTGTTTGTGGTTCGTTTGAGAGGTTACCAGTGGGAGATGAGGACCAGCAAGAGCTTTGAGGGCTGGCACCTTTAGACTAGGAGCAATCGCTGGACGTTCGAAATTTCGGTGTGGAGCTCTGGCCAGATTGAGCAGGAGAGCGACTGCATGTTGGAACCTTTAGTAGTCTAAACAAGTTCAGAGCCCAAGTGTTTGTGGCTCGTTTGAGAGGTTACCAGTGGGAGATGAGGACCAGCAAGAGCTTTCAGGGCTGGCACCTTTAGACTAGGAGCAATCGCTGGACTTTCGCAATATCGGTGTTGAGCTCTGACGTGAATTAGCGAGGGAAGCGATGATACGTCTGGACCTTTGAGTGTCTAAAGATGTTCAGAGCCCAAGTGTTTGTGGTTCGTTTGAGAGGTTACCAGTGGAGATGAGGACCAGCAATAGCTTTGAGGGCTGGCACCTTTAGACTAGGAGCAATCGCTGGACGTTCGCAATTTCGGTGTGGAGCTCTGGCCAGATTGAGCAGGAGAGCGAGTTTATGTTGGAACCTTAGTAGTCTAAACAAGTTCAGAGCCCAAGTGTTTGTGGTTCGTTTGAGAGGTTACCAGTGGGAGATGAGGACCAGCAAGAGCTTTCAGGGCTGGCACCTTGAGACTAGGAGCAATCGCTGGACGTTCTCAATTTCAGGGTTGCGCTCTGACGTGAATTAGCGAGGGGAAGCGATGATACGTCTGGACCTTTGAGTGTCTAAAGATGTTCAGAGCCCAAGTGTTTGTGGTTCGTTTGAGAGGTTACCAGTGGGAGATGAGGACCAGCAATAGCTTTGAGGGCTGGCACCTTTAGACTAGGAGCAATCGCTGGACGTTCGCAATTTCGGTGTGGAGCTCTGGCCAGATTGAGCAGGAGAGCGAGTTTATGTTGGAACCTTTAGTAGTCTAAACAAGTTCAGAGCCCAAGTGTTTGTGGTTCGTTTGAGAGGTTACCAGTGGGAGATGAGGACCAGCAAGAGCTTTCAGGGCTGGCACCTTTAGACTAGGAGCAATCGCTGGACGTTCGCAATTTCAGGGTTGCGCTCTGACGTGAATTAGCGAGGGGAAGCGATGATACGTCTGGACCTTTGAGTGTCTAAAGAAGTTCAGAGCCCAAGTGTTTGTGGTTCGTTTGAGAGGTTACCAGTGGGAGATGAGGACCAGCAAGAGCTTTCAGGGCTGGCATCTTTAGACTAGGAGCAATCGCTGGACGTTCGCAATTTCAGTGGTGAGCTCTGACGTGAATTAGCGAGGGGACGCGATGATACGTCTGGACCTTTAAGTGTCTAAAGAAGTACAGAGCCCAAGTGTTTGTGGTTCGTTTGAGAGGTTACCAGTGGGAGATGAGGACCAGCAAGAGCTTTGAGGGCTGGCACCTTTAGACTAGGAGCAATCGCTGGACGTTCGAAATTTCGGTGTGAGCTCTGGCCAGATTGAGCAGGATAGCGACTGCATGTTGGAACCTTTAGTAGTCTAAAGAAGTTCAGAGCCCAAGTGTTTGTGGCTCGTTTGAGAGGTTACCAGTGGGAGATGAGGACCAGCAAGAGCTTTGAGGGCTGGCACCTTTAGACTAGGAGCAATCGCTGGACTTCCGCAATATCGGTGTTGAGCTCTGACGTGAATTAGTGAGGGTAAGCGATGATACGTCTGGACCTTTGAGTGTCTAAAGATGTTCAGAGCCCAAGTGTTTGTGGTTCGTTTGAGAGGTTACCAGTGGGAGATGAGGACCAGCAAGAGCTTTGAGGGCTGGCACCTTTAGACTAGGAGCAATCGCTGGACGTTCGCAATTTCGGTGTGGAGCTCTGGCCAGATTGAGCAGGAGAGCGAGTTATGTTGGAACCTTTAGTAGTCTAAACAAGTTCAGAGCCCAAGTGTTTGTGGTTCGTTTGAGAGGTTACCAGTGGGAGATGAGGACCAGCAAGAGCTTTCAGGCTGGCACCTTGAGACTAGGAGCAATCGCTGGACGTTCTCAATTTCAGGGTTGCGCTCTGACGTGAATTAGCGAGGGGAAGCGATGATACGTCTGGACCTTTAAGTGTCTAAAGAAGTACAGAGCCCATGTGTTTGTGGTTCGTTTGAGAGGTTACCAGTGGGAGATGAGACCAGCAAGAGCTTTGACGTCTGGCACCTTTAGTCTAGGAGCAATCGCTGGACGTTCGCAATTCGGTGTGGAGCTCTGGCCAGATTGAGCAGGAGAGCGAGTTTATGTTGGAACCTTTAGTAGTCTAAACAAGTTCAGAGCCCAAGTGTTTGTGGTTCGTTGAGAGGTTCCCAGTGGGAGATGAGGACCAGCAAGAGCTTTCAGGGCTGGCACCTTTAGACTAGGAGCAATCGCTGGACGTTCGCAATTTCGGTGTGAGCTCTGACGTGAATTAGCGAGGGGAAGTGATGATACGTCA